>NC_069507.1:70709736-70749736 GCF_027579735.1 Bombina bombina
ACACACACATGCACAGATAAACACACATGAACAGATACACACACACATGCACAGATAAACACACATGCACAGATACATACACATGAACAGATACACACACATGAACAGATACACACACATGCACAGATACACACACACACACAGATACACACACACGCACAGATACACACACACAAACAGATACACACACATGCACAGATACACACACATGCACAGGTACACACACATGCACAGATACACACACATGCACAGGTACACACACATGCACAGATACACACACATGCACAGGTACACACACATGCACAGATACACACACATGCACAGATACACACACATGCACAGGTACACACACATGCACAGGTACACACACATGCACAAATACACACACACACATGAACAGATACACACACATGCACAAATACACACACACACACATGAACAGATACACACACATGCACAGATACACACACATGCACAGATACACACACATGCACAGGTACACACACACACATGAACAGATACACACACACACATGAACAGATACACACACATGCACAAATACACACACACACATGAACAGATACACACACATGCACAGGTACACACACATGCACAGGTACACACACATGCACAGATAAACACACATGCACAGATACACACACATGCACAGGTACACACACATGCACAGGTACACACACATGCACAGATACACACACATGCACAGATAAACAAACATAAACAGATACACACACATGCACAAATACACACACACACATGAACAGATACACACACATGCACAGATACACACACATGATGCACAGATAAACACACATGCACAGATATACACACATGATGCACAGATACACACACATGCACAGATACACACAAACGCACAGATACACACACATACACACACAGATACACAAACACATGCACAGATACACACACAGGTACACACACATGCACAGATACACACACACATGCACAGGTACACACACATGCACAGATGCACACACACACACACACACACATACACATGCACAGACACACACATGAACAGATACACACACATTCAAAAATACACACACACACACACATAAACAGACACACACATATGCACAGATAAACACACATGAACAGATACACACACATACATGAACAGATACACACACATGCACAGATACATACACATGCACAGGTACACACACATGCACAGATACACACACGCACAGATACACACACACACACGTACAGATACACACACACACGCACAGATACACACACATGCACAGATACACACACACAGATACACACATACATGCACAGATACAGACACAGATACACACACATGAACATACACACACATGCACAGATACACACACAGAAACACACACACATGCCCAGATACACACACACATGCACAGATACACACACACACACAGATACACACACATACACAGAAACACACACAGCTGAGAGCTAAGTATGGGCTAGAATACAATTGAGGGGCAAACGGTTTTGCGCACTCGATATTGTCTTATTGTCTTTTCGCAAGCATGTTTAATTGCGCTGATATTACAAGTTGAGCAAAATCGCAATGCAAGTGCCCCTTGTCACCCCCAATGGTGGCCCTGTTCACATGCATCTAGAAATTAATTCTAAATAATACTATAAACATGTATTTACTCTATTCAGTATAATTGCTGTCTACTCTATCCTCTCTCTAAAATCCTGCACGCTATAGATAGAGGGGATGGGGCTGCCAGCACTGACAATTTAACATAAAATGTGAACTGCCAGCGATAGGCTTCCAGCTGGTAACATGCTGGGTCTCCTTCCAGAGTCCGGAGCAACCACCTTTGCAGAGAACTCCAGGGCCCAGTTGCACTTGTCGGGTCCCCTCCAGTGGTGGACCTCCAGAGCCCGGTCGCACTTGCGAACGTGGTAGTTCCGCCACTGTTACAGAACTAACCAAGAGTATAGTATTTTTCATTATAAGCATTATTGATATAATATTTATTTATGTTTATGTGAGGTCCAATGTTTAGCATACACAAATACCTAAAGGCCCAGAATTCCTCAGATTCTGCTGAAAGAGTTTTGTGTTTCTTAGACCAGGTGTTCCCTCGGCTGTTTCCCAACCACACATCATATCCGGCATCTGCTAAAATGAATCCCAAGCTATTGTTTGCAAGATTACTGACCCAGTTGCTACCATCTGCCAGCAAACCGTGCTGCAGGAAAACCACTGGTTTTGGGCCTAAAATGAAAAATAAGAACACTTGAAATAATAACATGGCTGAAAAGACACCTTGCTTATACTTTGTTATAGGAACATTGTAATGTATTTGTTTCTTTGATCAGAAATGTGTATTTTTTGCATAACACATTATTATTATTGTACATTATTATTATAAATTAATTAATTTGTTTATAAACTTACACAGTGTGAGAAGCATTCAACCAGGAATGAACAACAGCTGAGTAGCTTGTTTTACAGCACGTTACCACCTGGGAGCAGCCTCTTTTAGCCCAATTGTGCTTTTCACAGAGAAGAACTTTCCTGAAGTAAATCAGTCTGACCCAGCCTAAAAAGGTTGATTAATTTTAGAAATACCAAGCAATCCTCCTCTGAAAAACCAACTTGGCAACCCCACACAATCGTTTCAGCCTTCTGGGGCTCATCAGTGGGGGTGCAGCGATATCTCTCATTCATCAGGGAGTCAACGTTTAGTTTCCCCCAAAACCCTTAGGTCATAATACAAATATACACAGAGTGAGAAGTGCCAACCAGGAACGAACAACAGCTCAGTAGCTTGTTCAATGATGAGTTACAACCTGGCTGCAGTCTCTTTTAGCCCAATTGTGCTTTTCACAGAGGAGAACTTTCCTAAAGTACATCGGTCTGATCCCACCTATAAAGATTCGTCCAGCCCCTAAATACCAGGCAATCCTTCTCTGAATTAGGAACATGGCAACCCCAGATAATCGTTTTGACCTTCTGTAGGCCTCGTGAGGTGCAGCCATATCCCTTTAAGCACATTGGGAGTGGCCAACATAATATGCATCACTGTGACATTATGTATAAAACTGCTAAGTATAATATCAAAAGACATTTAAGTTAAAGGGTCCCTGCCTAGAATCACTTTTCTAAAGAAAGTACATGACAATTAATATTTTTTTTCTGAAAGAGAAGGAAAAATGGAAAAGAAAAAAAAAGAAAGATTTTTTTTTCTTTCTGTCTCTTTTTCTTTCTTTTCCTTTTTTCCTTTTCTTTCATAGGAGGATTCCTTGGTATTTTCGCCTGACCTGGGCTGTTTGTTTTTACTACATCAGAAAAGATCTCTTCAGTTAAAACAATAAATAAAAAAAATAAGTGGTGAAAAGTAGTGACTTGACATAGGATAAGATACTGAGCGACATTAAAGCTGTTATAGTCTGCCTATTTTGTAAAGCAGAAGATATATTTTCTATGTGGATGTTAAAGGGACACTCAAGTCAAAATTATACTGTCATGAGCAGCAATTTTAAACAGCTTTCCAATCTACTTCCATTAACAAAATGTGCACAGCCTTTTTATATTTACACTTTTTGAGTCACCAGTTCCTACTGAGCATGTGCAAGAATAAACGTGTATGCATTTGTGATTGGCTGATGACTGTCATTAGGTATGTGTATGCATTTGTGATTGGCTGATGGCTGTCACATGATACAGGGGGAGTAGAAATAGACACAACTACTACTCATTTGAATGCTATTGCATTGTCTTGTTATCTTGCATTAGTTGATTATGCAAATCTACTGCGTTTACTGGTCCTTTAGGCAGAGGTGCAGCAGAATGAGAGCTCCTATAGCTACTTAGCTGACAGAGGTCTAACTTATGTGGGCTGGTCTGCATTTAAATGTTCAGGCCTATTTTTGGTCCTAGTCCAGTCCTGTCAATATATTTGCATTTTTTCCTACTACATACACATAATTCCTGTATTTCCTGTGCTATTTTAGCCATATATATACAGTATATATATATAAAACATTTTTCTTTTGTGATTCAGAGGAAGCATACCATTTTTAAAACATTTCCAATTTACTTCTACTATGAAATTTGCTTCGTTGTTACGGTATTCTTTGTTGAAGAGATACCTAGGTAGGTGAGCGCTACATGGCAGACAATAGTGCTGCCATCTAGTGTTCTTGCAAATGTATAACATTCTTGCAAAACTGCTGCCATATTGTGCTGCAGAGATTTCTTTTTTAATATTATTATACTTTATTTATAAAGCGCCAACATATTCCGCAGCGCTGTCCATGGGTACAATTCATTTAAATAAAACAATGATAAAAACAACTTGTAAGAGACAGGACAAACTTTGACAAACACATATAGGAGGAATTGAGGGCCCCATTCCCGTAGGAACTTACAATCTAGAAGGGTAGGAGGGTGAGAAACAGAAGGTGAGGACTGCAAGAGTGAGAAAGAATTTAAAGGGCCATTAAACCCAAAAATTGACTTTCATGATTCAGATAGAGAATACAATTATAAACAACATTCCAATTTACTTCTATTACCTAATTTGCTGCAATCTTTAGATATCCTTTGTTAAAGAAATATCAATGCACATTGGTGAGCCAATCACATGAGGCATCTATGTGCAGCCACCTATCAGAAGCTACTGAGCCTATCTAGATATGCTTTTCAGGAAAGCATATCAAGAGAATGAAGCAAATTAGATAAGATAAGTAAATTAGAAAGTTGTTTAAAATGGTATTCTCTATCTGAATCATGAAAGAAAAAATGTGGGTTTAATGTCCCTTTAATACAGAGTTAGAGGAGGGCAATTATTAGGTAAGTGGAATTAATTTATTACTGAGTTGTGAGGTAGGCTTCTCTGAACAAAAATGTCTTCCGGGAGCGTTTAAAAGAAGGCAGATTAGGGGAGAGTCTGACAGCATGGGGGAGAGTGTTCCAGAGGGTAGGTGCTGCAGTCTAGCATGGGGTGACATGTGGCTAGGCTAATTCTACTGGCGTTGCTGTGTTGGTTGAAACCTACTATTGTATTTTATTCGCACTTTCAATAAAAGTTAAGTTTTAGGAGTAGATTTACTATAAAAGCATACGCTGTCTGCATTTAACATTGCACAAGCATTTCTTGTGAAATGCTTGCGCAATGCTGCACCGTCAATCATCCAGATCGAATCGGGATGATTTCAGTCCACCACCTAAAAGATAGCGGAGAAGTTAAGGAGCAGCAGTCTTATGACCGCTGCTTCTTAACGTCCGTTTCTGGCGGACCAAAAACTATGGGGCGTCGATGCAGCATTCGCTGCTTGTTAAATCAACCCCATATACTCTACTTCGTTACATTGTCAGTTGGGAACTTTTCATCTATTCGGAGCTTTACTTTGTTTTTTTTTGTCAGCGGATTTTCTAGGGCAACATGCGCTCCCAGCTGATTGAACGCTCATGTTACAGCTGCTATATAGACGGTGCTCAGCACGCTGAGATTATAGACACTGAATCCGGGTAAGCTGAACGACCGCCATACAGAAGGTGCACAGTGCTCTGACAATTCCAGTATTTGCAATGGCAGTGCATGCTGTATGAATGCTACACAGACGGCAAACAGCACTGATACTCAGAACTTTCAACGGACATATATGCAGGATCCATACATGCTGATTGGTATGGTGAGTGAGTAGTTCTAATTTTATCATCATGCTATAGCACACTGTGATTTATACATGCAATAGGATACTTTGCTAATTACAAGCATAAGTTTATCATATTCACGTGGCCGCTTCTACAATTAGAGACTCAACCCATGGATTTAAAGTTTTACAGTGAAATAGATTATATATCTTACGTTTTTTTAAACTGCAAGTGTTGATAATATGGGGCTGATTTATCAATGTCTGGCGGACATCGCTGAATGCCGACAGCATAAGCAGTCGGCATTTAACATTGCACAAGTAGTTCTAGTGAACTGCTAGTGCAATGCCGCCCCCTGCAGATTCGCGGCCAATCTATAGCAGGGGGTTTCAATCAACCCAATCCTCCGCCGCCTCAGAGAAGGTGTATGAGTTAAGGAGCAGCGGTCTTAAGAGCGCTGCTTCTTAACTCCTGTTTCCGGCGAGCCTGAAGCATTAGGCCCAATGCGGCCGTTAAGAAATCGGCCCCTAAGTCTCTTTATATTGATATCAGCATGATAGCCTTTAAGCTACATAGATACTAGTCTAAGGCTAGACTATATCAAAAGTTCTGCCTGTATACATTGTGAGTGAAAGAAGCTTAGAGGCAGCAGGGGCAGATGGGTTATCAATGGGAAAGTATTTTCGAAGAGAGAAAGTGAGGAAGCCAGGAGGCAAATTTGTCAAGGAATTGGGAGGTTGAACCAGGAGGGCGATAGATGACTGCCACTTAGAGAGAGAGGGGGGTGAAGAGGTGAATGCAGTGGACTTCAAAGGAGGAGAAGGAGAGAGATGGAAGTGGAAGTAGGTACTGATTGGTGCAGGAGGAGGAGAGCAGGATCCCAACACCGCCACTGTGTCTGTCACCTGGCATAGGGGTTTGACTAAAGTAGAGACCACCATGCATGAGAGCAGCAATGGAGATACATGCATGCTACTGAGCTTTTCAACAAGAGGTACAAGAGAACAAAGAAAATTTGATAATAGAAGTAAATTGGAAAGTTGTTTAAAATGATATACTTGATCTGAATCATAAAAGAAAAATGTTGGGTTTCATGTCCCTTTAACATAAGACCTTATAGGACTAGCATGTGATTGAGCACAAAAATATTAGTCTCTCTGTTAAACAAAATGTACATGATAATCTGTGATGTGCTATTTTATTGATAGGAAATTGCTGATTTAGTTATCCTTAGGAGTGCTTTCATATTATATTGTATTATTGCACTAACCAAATGAAGTATTGCATTTGCATAATGTATTGTATTCCTAGAATGTTTAACTAAAATAATAAATAAACAAATACAAATATCAATAAACAAGAAAAACACAAAACCTTCATTCCATCAAATTACCTTTAAATCTATATTTGACTCCGTGGGGTATTCTGTTAACACTCAGGATGTAGCCATCATCTGTAACGACTTCATACTCCTCACTTGGGTATCCTCTGTATCTGATCATTTCACTCTGTAAAAATCATTGTAGTATTCATAAGTAATAAATAAAATTCCACTTGTCTTTTAAACAAGATTAAACTGAAAATAAATAATCACACACAAAAGAAATAGAACTATCCAAATAAAATAAAAAATGTGTGCATGATAAATGCTACCGAGCTGTCACTGAGTCAAAAAATGTTAATAAGATAGCAATGTTTCTTATTACACACACACACATATATATATATATATATATATATATATATATATATGAACCATATAATTATTGTATACTGTTCCCCAGAAGTATTCTGTATACATTGTTACCAATGCACTATATATATATATATATATATATATATATATATATATATATATATATACAGTATAGCTTATATATATTCTTTAAACACATTTTGTACTTTCTTCTTGACTTCCTTAAAAAAAACAAAAAAAAAACTAAATAAAATAAATCTCTCTTTTGTCACAAAATGTCTTTTCACATTATTTTTGTTGATTAAATAACTTTTTTTTTATTGTAACTGTGTTCAGTTAATGTGAGGTTATAATGACATTTTGTTACACTGACCTAATATCATTTAAGAAACAAAACTACCATATTCAGGTTTTTAAGATTTACCGCAGGATGCTAACTTTACAACGGGAATTTAATTTTTATGTATTACATTTTTATTTGGATTTCACAATTTTAGAGTTGTTGATTCCCACCTTCCCCCACCCCACTTCACTGAGTGCACTTGACAATCCTGCATGTGCTCACGGTATTATGTAAGAGAGAAAAATTTAAAGGGGCATATGTTGCTTACCTGTCCTGATTTGAATACACAAAAGAGAGAACTGCTCAACCAATAATCAAATTTCCACTGCCCTGTATCATATGAAATTTACTAGAAAATATTCTACTGCTCATCTCAAATTCTGAGTAAGTGCTACTGTATTGTATTTTTATTTGTGTATTTATTGGTGGTTCTTTAATTTAAGTTGTTTAATGATATCAATCACACAATACTCAAGTTGCAGTTTTGTCTACCAGAAGTTTTTATCGAGATATTAGTTTAAGTAACAAGTTTAGTATAAACCATGTGGTAGTTGTGATTATGTTGCATCTGAATCATTTTCTGCATGACATTTTGCTGGGGATACTAACTGATGCCATAAAGTCAGTAACCGTGATAATGGTCTTCTATTATGCGTGGGTTTATGTTTGCTGAAATGTTTTTACTCTCTTTTTTGATGTATTTTAGGAATGGGGAAATATAATTATTAGAATGGTCATCATCTGCGGGTGGATAGAATCTTGTGAAATCTATTGCCACAATATACTGAATGCTAAATATAAATGTGAAAAACTTACAATATTCATAAATGCTTCAGGATCTGGAGAATGCTTAAGATCACAAGATCCACTCTGAAATGTCACAGTCTGTGAGCATTTATACGCTTGGATCAGAAATGTCACAGTGACCAAATACCACATGTTTTCGACTGCAAAACATAAATGTAAAAATATACAGCAAAGTATAAAAAAACTGCAGTTATATGACTTTAGCATGATTAATATGATAAATTGCAAGTTTACTAAAATGCTTCCTAGTCTAGAGAAAACTTTTTTTTAAAAAGGCTAGAAGATTTTTAACTTTTGAAATGCTGCAGAGCCTGAACTCATCATCTTTCTATATTCTAGTGTAGGGGACATCAACTTTTGTTATCCATTTTGCTGAAATATTACTATAAAGTGACCAGGCAAGCCACGCTCATATACAGGGGGTCAATTTATCAAGCTCTGTACGGAGCCTTCAGGCTCGCCGGAAATAGAAGTTATGACTAAAGGCCGCTGCTCCATAACCTGTCCCCCTGCTAGCGACCAATCTGCAGGTGGCGACATTGCACAAGCAGTTCACAAGAACTGCTGGTGCAATGATAAATGCCGATAGCGTATGCTGTCGGCATTTATTGATGTGCAGCGGACATGATACGCTACATCGTATCATGTCCACTCGCACATTAATAAATTGACCCCTTAG
Organism: Bombina bombina; assembly: GCF_027579735.1. Taxonomy (NCBI): domain Eukaryota; kingdom Metazoa; phylum Chordata; class Amphibia; order Anura; family Bombinatoridae; genus Bombina; species Bombina bombina. The sequence continues at coordinate 70,718,909 of NC_069507.1, forward strand.
AGTAATATTAAATCACTAATAAAGAATGGACAATTATTAATTTAAGAAAGAACATTAGATCAGCCACATGTGTGAGCAGAGGGAGTGAAGAGGAGGAAAGTACTTGTCTTTGCTGCCACATTGCGTGATGGCCGGGCAGAAATGTGCCAAATGCAGGAACAAATAATATCAACACATTTAGGTGCAGTTCAAGACCTTAATGAGTATCTATGGGGTCATCATATTTTACAACCTCATCTTTATTATTTCAATCTCTACCCCCCCCCCCCCCCCCACCTGTACTTCAATCTTCGGCCAGGCTAGAATACTGAATTTTAAAAAATGGGCTAGCAGCAAATTCATGGTATTTGACAAATTTAAGGGTTGGGGGCTTTGAAGGGCATGAAAACCAAACTCTCATGATTCAGATAGGCCATTTTAAATTTAAGACATTTTTAAATTAATTTATACTATTACTTTGCTCTCTTGGTATCCTTTGTTGAAAATTAATATGTACATATGCTTTACTACTAGGTGCTAGCTGGTGATTGGCGGCTACACACATTTTTCTCTTGTCATTGGCTCATCAGATGTTTTCAGCTATCTCTTAGTAGTGAACTGCTGCTCTGGTGTTAATCCATTTGTAAGGGTTAGGGGTCAAACACAATCCTTTAGAAAAGTTTTATGATTTTCCGAAGAAATTCACCATTAAAGTAATGTGATTTTTTTTAAGATAAATCATTTGATAAACATATTTGAGCATTTTCTTTTTGCTGCTGTATATCCCTTTAATAATGGATGTGGGTGCTTTAGCTTCCCCTAATCACTGCATTTGAAACATTATCAGTTCACACTCTGTATAATCTGTTCTAAACATGACTAAAGCTTACAATGTTCCGAAGTATCCCAGGTACAATGTAACTCATAGACATCATGAATAAGTTAATCTGGTTATAGTAATAAACAGCATATTAAGTACTTTACATACCTGAGTAAGGAAAAAAGCTGTGCACACGAGCTCATCAGCAGGAGACTGGTGTTTTTAAATGGGAAGTATGTGAGATATCAGTTCACACAGAGAGATGTTAAACCACAACCCCACAAACCGAGCAGATTAGATATTCTTATCATGTGACACACAAAAGGTTTCTTAAAGTGCAATCGAAGCTAAAATAGGGTCACACAAAAGCCCTTTAAAGGGACATGTAACCCAAAATGTTTATTTCATGATTGAGATATCACATATTTTTTATTTTGATTAATTTTTTTATATTTTTATTTTAAACCAACCATGTGTCATTAACAACAGAAAACAAAAGAAAAAAAAGAGAAGATACAATGTTAACGCCTAGCAAGACAAATATATATATATATATAATACAGAATAGACAATAACACTAAACTTTCTTCTATCCGGGATTTCTCGACACACTGCTGGGAATTTTATATTTTATAATACTAACAAAGACTGATAGCCTTCCTTAGAGGGGAGTTAATGTTAAAAATGATTAATACTGTTGAGTTACCTCTACTATCCTAAAAGAAAATAAATTGAGTTATCAAAGAAATTGGTCAACGAGTTATGTAAATTCTCCACCTGCCCTATAACTCTAGAAATCAGGGATAAGAATCTGACCCTGTTCAACTGATAGATGTTACAAGCTAAAGGGATCAAGTGATATAGCTCATAAGATTGCCATATCTCAAGGGTTCCTATAATCTACAGATACTTATGCAAATGCCGGTTCTTCCCTTCTCCTCCTCCCCCCCCCCTTCCTGATTTAATTACCTAGTCAAATTGTGCTCTGGCTCTCCCCCAGAGAAGAAAAGAGAGGGGGAAAAAAGGGGGAACCCCCTTAATTCCCCTACCAAATGCCTAATAATACTATTTCCGTGTTTCTAAATAGAAAGATCAAGTGGTCAATTTCTCTGGGAGGGAATATTTGAATAAAGTTGGACCATTTTTTAAAGAAGGAGGCTATTTCCTTATCAGAGTTAAGATCTGTGGCTAGCTGCTCAATAATATACTGTTTTTTAAGATAATTCTTAACTTCCATAACCGTCGGAGGAAAACAACTCTTCCATCTCTTGAAAATTAAGTTTCTGGCAGCAAGTATCACCAAATGTATTATCTTAGACTCATTTGATGGTAAGTTCTTGGCAACTAGAAAAATTATTTCTTTCAGAGAAAATGTGAAAGGGGTTAACTTAAATTATTTAAGTAACCAGAATTCAATTTATTCCAAAACTACTGTATTTTGGGACATGCCCAAAATCATATGCATTAAATTTGCAGCCGATAAACTGCACTTTGGACACTTATTGAAGTTCTTGTTATGCCACCTATAACCTTTTTCCGGAGTATAATAAGTCTGGTATATTAATTTTATAGGGGACTCTCTCCAAGTCTCAGCTATTGTGGCGCGATAGAGTAAAGATATAGAACCAAATACATGAACTTTCTGATCAATACTTTCAGAGATAAGATCTGTCCATCTTTGGGCTATGTACTCTAAATTGGATTCTCCCTTATGTGAAGCCAGATAAAGTTACCATGTGGAAATAGACAGGTGCCCTGCTTTGACCAAAACTGGCCAATTATCGAGTTTACCCCATGTACAATTCCAGAAAAATGTATTAACTAGCTGCGAAACATAGTGTCTAGCTTGCAGATTTACAAAGAAATCATGATTACTTAGATCAAATTCTTGTTTCAACTCTTCAATGGATTTAATGTTTTCTGCTACTAAGTTTACAAGTTGTGAGACAAAGTAAAGACCTTTCCTGTGCCAGTTCTCCCAGGTACAATGTAACTCATAGACATCATGAATAAGTTAATCTGGTTATAGTAATAAACAGCATATTAAGTACTTTACATACCTGAGTAAGGAAAAAAGCTGTGCACACGAGCTCATCAGCAGGAGACTGATGTTTTTAAATGGGAAGTATGTGAGATATCAGTTCACACAGAGAGATGTTAAACCACAACCCCACAAACTGAGCAGATTAGATATTTTTATCATGTGACACACAAAAGGTTTCTTAAAGTGCAATAGAAGCTAAAATAGGGTCACACAAAAGCCCTTTAAAGGGACATGTAACCCAAAATGTTTATTTCATGATTGAGATATCACATATCATTTTTTATTTTGATTAATTTTTTTATATTTTTATTTTAAACCAACCATGTGTCATTAACAACAACATAGAGTAAAGATATAGAACCAGATACATGAACTTTCTGATCAATACTTTCAGAGATAAGATCTGTCCATCTTTGGGCTATGTACTCTAAATTGGATTCTCCCTTATGTGAAGCCAGATAAAGATACCATGTGGAAATAGACAGGTGCCCTGCTTTGACCAAAACTGGCCAATTATCAAGTTTACCCCATGTACAATTCCAGAAAAATGTATTAACTAGCTGCGAAACATAGTGTCTAGGCTAGCTTGCAGATTTACAAAGAAATCACGATTACTTAGATCAAATTCTTGTTTCAACTCTTCAAAGGATTTAATGTTTTCTGCTACTAAGTTTACAAGTTGTGAGACAAAGTAAAGACCTTTCCTGTGCCAGTTCTGCAGCACTGAGGATTGTGAGCCTTCTTGAAAATCTGGGTTACCTAAGAAGGTTTGAAACCTAGGAATATTGATATTTGATTCAACTCATCTTCCAATTTTTTCCAGGCCTGAATTATCATGTGAATTGATTTATATAATTTCACTTGCTTGGGAATTATATTGGAGGGTACATGGATCAAGGAGATAGGGCAAAATGGGTATGCAAATTGTTTTGGGAGTGATAATTTGTGAAGAGATATTATGGGTCTTTTTGACTGCCATATAAAATGATGGACTGCAATATTAAATTTCTTAATATCATAAATTTTCAAAAAATAGGAAGATTTTGTAAAATATACAGGATTTTGGGCAGGAGTACCATTTTAAAAAGTGCAACGCGCCCTGATATGGAGAGAGGAAGATTTTTCTAGTTCTTCATGTATGTAATAATTTGGAAGAAAATTGAGGGGCTATTCAAAGAGTACCAATCTTGAGGATCTGCAGAAACATTACCCCAAGGTACCTAAACGAGTTTGTAACTGTCTTAAAAGGGTTTTCTATCAGAGAGTCTTTTTTTTTTTTCAGCTAAAGTAATTCGGACTTCAGGTTATTGACTTTGTAGCCTGAGAATTGGCTGAATAGTTCAATTATCCTCATGATCACATATCACATATCATTTTAAACAACTGTGCAATGTACTTCTTTTATCGATTTTGCTTCATTCTCTTGGTATCCTTTATGGAAGGAGCAGCAATACACTACTGGGAGCTGAACACACCGGTAAGCCAATGACAAGAGGCATATTTTTGCAGTCAATAGCAATCCAAGAAGAGAAGGGTTGGCAACGGCTGATGTTAAAAAGTTCAAGTTTTTTGAAGTATCAATTAAAAACTGGAGGAACTCTTCAAGGTAACAATGGTCAGGACAGCAATCCCAGGTGTACAGCTTACGTGTTTCAGCTAATAAGCCTCAGTCATAGCTGGGGGCCATAGGTAACCTATAGCATTTAAAAAGGGAGCCTTGGCTTCCAATAGGTTAAAAACAAAGTGTGAGTGTCCCATACTTAAAGGGACACTGAACCCAAATTTTTTTCTTTCGTGATTCAGACAGAGCATGCCATTTAAAGCAACTTTCTAATTTACTCCTATTATCAATTTTTCTTTGTTCTCTTGCTATCTTTATTTGAAAAAGAAGGCATCTAAGCTAAGAAACCAGCCACTTTTTGGTTCAGACCCTGGACAGCACTTGTTTATTGGTGCTGTCCAATCAGCAAGAACAACCCAGGTTGTTCACCAAAAATGGGCCAGCATCTAAACTTACATTCTTGCTTTTCAAATAAAGATACCAAGAGAATGAAGAAAATTTGATAGTAGGAGTAAATTAGAAAGTTGCTTAAAATTGCATGTTCTATCTGAATCACAAAAGAAAAAATTTGGGTTCAGTGTCCTTTTAACAGTATCTTAAACCAAAGTCCTACAATGGGGTAGTTACCACATAAGATAGCCCAATGTAGGAGTTTATATCTATACATTCAAGGTAATTCATCTTAACAACAGAATCTTACAAAGAATATTGCGGTTACATGTGAATGCACCAAATAATAAATACAGTGGTTGATGTATAAATATTCAGAAAGTCAGGTCAGTATTGCATACTACAATATGTAAAGCTAAGCTAATCACGTGCGAGTAGAATATCATTCTGTAGAGAGAGACATATAACTAATATGCAGAGAAAGAAATGAACATATAGTTATAAACATGAATTTTCTCAATATATATATTAATTCTCTCTCAAGTGGTTAGTTAGAATTAATGTTCTACAAATAGCCAAAGGCATACCCTTAAGCGGAATGAAAGGGAGCGGAATACACAAGAAATAAACAGAGGAGAATTACAAAAATGTATATATTTATATACAGTATGCTAGATGAAAATTACCAATTATGTGCTAGAGCATCCACAAATTTTACTGTGGATCCCTGGATCTGGCACATTATCTTTAAATTTGTGGATTAATCAAGAATCTATAAGGTCTAAGAAGAATCACCTAGCACTTCACAATCTGATCGGAAACTTCCTGATGAAAAGGCCGGAAAGAAGAGATTGGTAACTGAGGTAATCTGCTTCCCAGTTGTTCACTCCTGGAATTTGGATTGCAAAACTTGTACAATGCTTGCATTTCACCCAGGACAAAAATTGGAGATGTCTTCTGAGAAGAGGCCAACTCTGGAAGGTCTTAAAGACCGCACAGAGTTCTAGAATATTGCTTTGACTAATACAAAAGGGTATTTCTTAAACGCACTATGTCCTAAAACAAAAACAAACAAACAATCTAGGTGTAACATAAGGTGGAAAAGTATATGACCAATATAGTGTATCACATAATGTCCTCACATGCACTATAGGAGTTATAAATGGTGGTGAAATATGTGATCGGTATAATGTCCCTTGGCTATGATATACATACTTGTAGGTACCTGCAAATAGCCTGTGGGCTATGGGAGTGCTGAGGTACAGTACTTACCTGATATGCACCCACTCTACTGTGTTTACCCAATTACAGAAAATACTTCTTCCAGTAGAGATCTCATCCAGTGATGTGCAAGCAACACCAGAGGATATTATAAAAGAGTACGACGTCTGTGGCAGACATGTCATGAACTCCCATAGGGTGTTTTTCTGCCACTATTCCGTACTCCATACTCCTCTCTATACTATTCCTGGCTCTGTAAGAGGAAAATTGGGTCTCAAGTAGGTCTGAGAATCCCTGTCCAAGAAGAATCTGTAGCACCTTAATTCTTAACCTTCATCCTCTGGAGGCAAAGATAACACTGAGATACCAAAGAGGTGGGAGAGGCTAAACTCTGTTGGAATGTTAGGGTATCTTTTCCTCCTCCTAGTGGCTAGGAGTTGAATCCCAGGAGTACAGGATATGTGGACTCTCACCACCATTATATAAATACATTTATCAGGTAAGCATACATTTTATTTTTTTTCCCTTCCTTCATTCTTCAACTCTCTTCCATATTCTTCCCCTTTCTCTGTTCCCCTCCTTTAAAGTTATATTTGATTAAACATTGAAGAAATTACATATCCAGGCATTACCATACAACTTGAGAGCATCAAAATACTATGTAACAGATATCACTATAGCAGTCTAATACTATATATCTGATGCTCATCCAAAAATGTCAATATATAATAATATCGGTCCAATCTTTAAAAAACAATTTAAAGATTGAGACCGTCGTTTAAATAATTGTTGTTTTTACACAATAAAATAATTTGTATTTTTATACAATTGGAACAAATTCTTTTTGAAGCTCCTTACACTGTATCTCAAGTTTGATACTATTTACCAAGTGGTTATTTACACAGCACAGAGATACTAAAAGAGTAAGGATTCATTCAATGAAAGATCAGCCATCCAGAGGCAAAGGTCACGTGATTGGAGTGGAGAGAGCGGAACAAGCCCAAGCTGAATCCACATCCTAAAGAGAATAGCAGTGATCAGCAATTGGTGACAGCTGTAGGCTTTAAGATCTAGGGGCCGATTTATCAAATGTCTGGCGGACATGACCTGCTGTAGCGATCATGTCCGCCAGACATCGATAAATGCTGACAGCATACACTGTTGGCATTTATTACTGCACAAGAAGTTCTGCCCAGCAGATTGGCGGCCATTCAGTCGCTAGCAGGGGGTGTCAATCAACCTGATCGTATGACTCGAGAGGCAGCGGACGAGTTAAGGAGCAGTGGTCTTAAGAAGGCTCACCGGGAACGGGTATAAAGCCCCAGATAAATCAGGCTCCCTAGCCTGCTTTTTCAGCACTAATTCAATCTTAGTGCTCAACTAAAGTGAGTGTCCCATTTTGGGTTTCTTCTGTTACACTAATATATTCTAGAAGTCTGGTTACGCTATGAGGCGCCCTCTTGTTTGTCGTTTGTTTTTTCTAAAGTTGCAGTTTGTCCCTTCTATTTTGTCCTCTCATATTGTGGTTGATCCAAAAGTCTTATGCCTGTGCAGAAGGAATCATTGCTAAGAGAAGTAAATGCTGCTCAACTCCTTTGTCCTATTGTGTTAAAGAGGCCTTAAAAACCTTGTAATTACAAGACTTGTGTGTTTAACCGCCACTTGCCTTATTTGGCGGAGCCAATCCAGACTTGTTACTGGACTGGGCACAGCTATCCACTGTCATTCTGTTGGCAAACTCACCATTGTTGTGCAGCTTATTATATTATCTCTGCTGAAGCCAATCATGCCATGTGCACTTGCAAATCTCAGATTTGGAAAAATCTTAATTTGCAGGCTTAAAGGAATATTAAACCAACAATTTTTCTTTCATGATTCAGAAAAAGAACAAAAAAGTAAACTACTTTCCAGTGTACTTCTTTTATTTAATTTGCTTCGTTCTATTGGTATCCTTTGTTGAAAGCACATTTAGATAGGCCCAGGAGCTGGGAGCTAGCTACTGATTGGTAGCAGCACAAATATGCCTCTTGTCATTGGCTTACCAATGTGTTCAGCTAGCTCCCAGTAGTGCACTGCTGCTGTTAATTTTTATTAAGAAATCAATGCAAGGACAATGACATTCAATATAATCTGATACATGGAGCGTTACACTTAATCATCATACATTAACAGGGTGCTACTATCGGGATGTGTCCGTGCACTGCCTCACTGGTCCATTTGTCCGTTTTAACAGGCATTAACATAAAAGTTCAGGTATTATCAACTGGATCATGTAAACACAATTTAAATTCTGAAACTGGGAGTGAATTGGATAGGTGGGGGTGAGATAAGTGAAGGGGAGGAGAGGAAAGGGAGGGGAAAGAAGCAAAGCAGAGAGAAAGGAAAAGAAAGAGAGGAGAGAAGCAAGAGAGAGAGGAAGTCGAGGCGGGGGGAGTATGTTGTGCGGAGTTGATCACTCAGGCCATTTAACTATCAAGTGTGTATATGGGTCGAGTCTAGGTATGTCAGGTTACGTGTAGTGATTGTTCCGAATATAGTTTCACGTCTAGAAAATAGTTGAGTTTTCTCCTTTTGAGGTAACCGTACTCTTCCAAGTTTAAAAGCTCTGTGGTCCTGTCTATCCATGATTGTTTGGATGGGATTATTTTAGATTTACACGATCTACCTATTAATGAGTGAGCTCCATTTAATCCGATTTGTAGGAGATGTGATCGAAGCTTGCAGCAAGATTTTAGGATATCGTTTAGAAAGGCTATTTGGGGGTCAATTCAAATTTATCGTTGAAGATCTGGCTGAAGTGGGACTCAATACTTTTCCAAAATGGCTGGAGTGCAGAACAACCCCACCAGATATGTATTAAAGTCCCCGATCCCCCACAATCCTACCAGCACCTACGAGATGCCTCCAGGTAGATTGTGTTTGTTTAACCATGGGTGAGGTACAACCTCATTAGTATCTTATGGTTCAGTTCCAATATCTGTGGGGAAACCGAAGACTTCTGGGTGTTGTTAAATATCCTATGCCATGTTTTTGTGTCAATTTGGGTATCTAATTCCGTCTGCCATCTATTCGTATAAGAGGGAAGCATCATGGATTTTTGGGTTTGCAGTAGTCTGTGTGCTGTGGATAAGGTGTGTTTGATCGGTTCCCCTCTCAGGCAAATCGCCTCGAAAGGAAGAAGTGGTCTAAGTAGTTGCAATTTGTGTGGAGAGGAGGCTAAGAAATGTTTCAATTGTGCGAGTATAATCCACAAGGGGAATCTCGGGCCCATTATTTCTATAATTTTTTCCCTGGATAGTAGGTTCCCCCCTTCTGTCAGTCTGGTGAGAGGTATGGAAAATCCCCACTCCGAAGACCTCCCGAAAATACTGTCTAGGCCCCCAGATAGTTCCGCATTAAAGGGTATTGGAAACATGGGGGAACGTGCAGAAGATATGCCCCTATTAGAGGATAAGAGTTTGTCCCATGATTCAAATAAATGTTTGTGTATATCTAAGTTATTGCAGTGGGCTGGCCTATGGACTTTGGGTATCCAGCAAAGGGCTCCTGCTCCTGCTACTCTTAAGAGTCCAGGGCCACCCATACTTTTGTTTCTGTCGCTTCATGCCAGTCAAGAATTCTTTGGCGCACCACCGATTCATAATAAGAGCGGATATCCAGGAGGCCAAGTCCTCCGTCTCTATTGGGTCTATATAGGGTAGCTTTGCTCACTCTTGGTTTGTTTTTATTCCAAATAAAAGTATTTATGGAAGATTGCAATTGGCTCAGGTACCAATTGGGAATTTGTAGGGGCAATGCCTGTAAGAGATATAATATCTCTGAGGGAACGTGGTCATCTTAATGGAATGGATGCGACCCTACCATGATAAAGGTTTTATGCTCCATCTTTTAAGATCATCTTTAATTTTCTTAAGTAGGGGGATGAAGTTATGTTTAAATAGTGACGTATTGTTCTGGGTTATGTGGGTACCTAAGTATTTAATTGATGTGTCTTGGTGTTTTAAAGGGCACAGGTGTTTCAGAGAAGCAAACTCGCCATTTGATAGAGTGATGTTTAGCATCTCTGATTTCTGCATATTTATGAGGAAGTTAAAGTGTAGGCCAAATGTCTGCAATTCTTTAATTATCTCCGGTATGGAGGTCTTGGGGGATGTTACTGAAAACAGCACATCGTCTGCATAAAGGGAAATTTTGCAATTGTGGGGGCCAATCATAATTCCTTTTATTTTTTGGTTCTGTCGAATGTGGGCGGCCATGACCTCCATAACCAGAGCTAACAAGGAAGGGGAAAGCGGGCACCCCTGACGTGTACCATTATTGATGGTAAACGGGGTTGACAAGGTCCTGTTGGCTCTAACTCTAGCTGATGGTCTAGGGTAAAGGATGAATATACGTTTTAACATGTTTGGGCCAAATTCAAATCCCTGTAACGTGCTTCTTAAGAATTGCCAATTTACTTGATCAAAGGCTTTTTCCGCATCGGTTGTGATAAAAATCACTTTTTGCTGGGAATGATGTGCGTGGGAGATAAGAGTAATAGCTCAAATGGTATTGTCCCTCGCCTCTCTATTTGGGATGAAGCCAACTTGATCTGTGTGAATAATGTCCCCTAAAAATTTTTGTATTCTATTAACTAAAATTTTCCCTAATATTTTAAGGTCTGAATTTTAAAGGGAGATTGGCCTATAGCTTTTAACATCAGTTGATGGTTTCCCTTTCAAAATAACTGATACATGTGCTTCTAAGGACGTGGACGTAGAGAAGAAATTATCGTTATCTAACGAATGGAAAAGTGACAGGTGGTGAAGACCCAGTATCTCTCGAAGTTAAAGTGTAGGCCAAATGTCTGCAATTCTTTAATTATCTCTGGTATGGAGGTCTTGGGGGATGTTACTGTAAACAGCACATCGTCTGCATAAATGGAAATTTTGCAATTGTGGGGGCCAATCATAATTCCTTTTATTTTTTGGTTCTGTCGAATGTGGGCGGCCATGACCTCCATAACCAAGGCTAACAAGGCAGGGGAAAGCGGGCACCCCTGACGTGTACCATTATTGATGAGTTTTTCTCCACATCTTTTCTGATTGGTTGAGTTGAAGAAACCTGTTGGGTAATCTCTATTATATAATTGTGGTTCTAAAAGTTGTCCAAAATGGGTTTCCTGCAGCATGACCACATCTCCTCTCTGCTTACGGAACCAACTGAGAGCCACGGAATATTTATTTGGGGAGTTTAAACCTTTGGCATTTTGGGAGATAATTATCTTACGATTGGCCATATTGCTTCATGTAATCAGTGAGCGAGACTTGTAGTCTGTGGGATTGTGTGAGTATATGTAGTGTGCCTGTATGAAAGCGTCTTACCTGAATGGGTGATCCTGACAAGGGTTTCGGTGGCCTCGACTTCCTCTGAGAGAGAGGTATGAAAAAACTGGTAGAAAAGGGGGAAAACAGAACAAGAATAGGTAGGTAATATTGCCCGTCTGGGCCATCGAATCTGTGAAAAATACAACATGTATAAGTCATTAAACATAAGAACAATTCAATAACAACATTCAAATAACAAAAACTAGAACATCGTGAATGACTTTGGGGCTTTGTCACTCGGCCGAAGGGATTCTCTCATATTCTCTCTCTCTCTCTCTCTCTCATATTCTCTCTCTCTCTCATATTCTCTCTCTCATATTCTCTCTCTCTCTATATATATATATATATATATATATATATATATATATATATATATATGAGAAAGCTGAGAGGTTTTTCCCACCTTCGGTTATCAAGTCTCTGTAGAGACCACAATGTATTCAAAACATATTAGCAACATGTTCTTGGACTTTAGATTTAAGTGCAGGAGATAAATTATTCTTTATCAAGAACCTTAAGTGTCATGTAGGATTTGTAATGTTTGGAGGGGTAGTTAAAGCAGTGTCCGATCCATTCCTCCTTTTTCTAGGTACTGTCTGCCAGGCTGGTCTCCAGGCTGGAAGTGTTTGTCCGGGATGCTGTGACGGTGTGTCTGAGAGCTTAGGCAGCGAAGGTTGAGCAATGTTCAACTGTTTGCAGAACTCCTCAATGTCATCTGGCTCTTTGTAAATAACTTGACTTCCATCCTTGACCACTCTGATACAGAAGGGAAACCCCCAGCGGTAGGGTATTCCTAGATCCCTCAGGTGCAGTGTTAAGTAGCGTGCTTCTTTTCGTTTGAAGAGGGTAAGAGGACTGAGGTCAGCGTAGATTTGGATAGGGGAGCTGTTAAATGTGATAGGGCTTCTCTTTCTGGCTGCCGCCATAATTTGTTCCTTTTCCTGGAACTTATGACATTTAAGAATAATGTCTCTTGGTGAGGCTGTGTCTGTAGGCTTCGGGCTTAAGGCCCTATGTGCCCTATCTAACGATATACTGTGTGGAGCTTGTTCCTTAAGTAGGAACTTAAATAGGTCCTGTAGGTATTGTAATAGATGTCCTGCCTCTTATTCTTAAATTTTGCCTGCATCCTTTGTTATTGAAGTCCTCTATTTGGGACTGCATCTGGATAAATGGACACATTTTGTTGTTTGAGCTGTTGCGTGAGGGAGTTTCTGTAGTGTTGAGTAGCTCCTCTGTTCCCCAAAGCAGATACATCTCTCTTAACCTCTGAAATCCCTTCCTTTATTATTTGGCCTGTGTCAGGAAGGATGCAAAGTCAGCCTTTGTGGGGAGAAAACGGAGGTCTGCACTTGCAAGGGGGCTATTGTCGTCTGGGGACAGGTCCCCTGGAGATGAAGGATCTGATAGCAGTTCTTTGTCTGTCCCTGCAGATTCAATTGTTTTGAAGTAAGCATTCAACTTAGACCCCATTGTGTTTGGAGGTTTGCTGGATTTCTCTGTTCTTAGTATTCTTTTTGTAGCCATATTGAAAGCTAGGAGTCCCTTATCAGATACAGAATCTTTCAGAGCTGTCGTCTCATATGCTGTACAGAGACTATCTGTTGTATGCCTATGTGATAGAGGTGCTTTCCCAGTCTCTCTATTCAGCACCTTATGTTCAGGAGTTATATGTGTGTCCTCCCTTCCGGTGATAAAAACAAAAAGAAAGAGGCCCTATTGTGATCCCTTAAGCCTGTCTCCTTTCCTCCTCCCCTCTCTCTTAATTCTCCTTTATAAAGTATGAGGCCGCAAGAAGGTACGTTAGGGTGGTATCAGGGTCAAGATTATGCCGTTAAATGTCCCAACTGCTGTCTGTAGGGGACCTTGGCCCCAGAGTGATTATCTCCTCCTGTGAGTGGTTTGTGGTACCACAGCTAGCGCCACATAGGTGGTTGTTAGAAAGTCAGAGCCCTTAGCTAGTGTAGTTTGGGTGGCTCAGGAGACCCGATCTGCAAAACAGTGGTGCCCAGCGATTGGGATCTCTCCCCGGTAAAGGTCACAAGTGCTCTGTGGTTTCCCTGTACCTCTGTCAACGTGCTGTTCTCTGGGCCGTAAAATGGCGTCTGTGTGTTTCTAGAGCGTTGTAGCTACTGCGCTATAGGTATTCGTCCGGAGTCATCCTTGCTGTGAATGTACAGTTGCCGGATTTGCTTGTCGTGTCCTCTGGATCAGCGTTCTTTGCACTGTGCAGGATAGCTGACTGTTAGCTGCGTGGGCCCGTTGTGGTGCAGCCTGTTAAATGTGTGCTCAAGTCCCAGCAGCCGGTTCCAGTAAGCTGTCGGGTGTAGTTGGTTAGAGCAGGCTTTCCACTGTCCGGTGATGCTATTTATGTGCCCCTATGATGTCTGAGTCTCATGTGTAGGCTATCTGTGGGCTTCTCAGCAACGGAGAGATTGACAGCCCATGCTCGCAGGCAGCATTGCACACTAGCCGTAGGGTGCAATGTTAAATATGTAGAAGTGATGCTGGGTGGGCAGGGGCGAAGATGTACATCCCTGTCCACCTGACTTTGATACATTTGGCACCAAATATTTAGCTTTGAAATGAATATCAATTAATATATCAAAGTTTAAAATTCAAACTTATAAAGCAGGTGTGTGTGTAATTGTAAGTCTGTTTATATTAATAGGAATAAAAACACGTTATTACAGAAAGATGTTGTTTATTAACTTTGTACTGATAGAACCAATCTTTTAAATGGGTATTCATTTGCATTACCAAATACAGATAAACAGCAGAAAGGATCATTTATAGTAATTATTAAAGTAAGATAGGGATCAGACATCACTAATACCTGAAATTCACACGTAGAGTCAATTTGTACAAATTTGAAAACAGTGAAACACACTAAGGGGGCGATTTATCAAGCTGAGGTGGACAGGGGTGCATATACGCGCCCCTGTCGGAATTCAGCATTGCACACAAGCACTATTTTGCACTCGCGTGCAATCCTGTCCCTGCCCGCGCACAGCCAATCACCCATGGCCAGGAGCGGTCTATCTCTCCGGTCGGAGTAGGCCGCAGAGATTGAATTTCACCACTTTAGAGGTGGCGAAAGGTTAGAAAAGCAGCAGTCTGATGACCGCTGCTTGTTTAATACGACGTGCAGGTTCTCTTGTGAGGGGCTCAAAGGCTGGCGAAAGCCTTTGATAAATCGACCCCTAAGTGATACAAAATCAATTTTTGTCCAGTGGACTACAGATACTTACACCCCCCCCCCCCCCTCAACACACATACATCAATAATGTAAATACCATATTCAATATCCCGATGTGAAAACGTGGTCTGAATTCTTTACATACATACAATGTATTAGACATATTAAACAGAGCTTAAAAGGAGTAGCGATATGCACAACAGATACATTTAAAGTGATATTAAACACTGTATTGGTGATAAAGTGCAATCAAATCTATGTAATGTGCAGAACCTCACCCCAGCCCTGAGTTTAACACTTTTTTATTCTCTCATGTGGGCAGTACAGTTAATATGAATGTCTGTCCATTGTAGCTTGTTCCTGATCATGTGCACATTAGATTTTGCACTATTAATCACTTTAATAAACAAGTCATAGTGAACAAACACACACTGGATGTTATACAAGTTATTGTTATGTGCATTAAGACTAAAGTGGCATTCCCCAGGACACACCAATAAAGTGAAAAGTATATAACAAGTATTATACAAAGGAATAATTTAAATTATTGACTTGGTGTATTTAAGGCATCTTATAATACTGACAATTTGATTCAATAAATCATACTCCATTTGAATCACCCTATGCCAACAAATACTATATTAAAATATTTTACAATGTATATGTTTGCTGTAGAAAAATAAAGTACTTTAACCTTCTGATATATTCTATATTGGATGTAAAATATTTTTACATAACAAAATAAGTGGATTTACTAAGTGGTATTTCCTCAATATATATGTACCTGAGATTTTTTTCAACAATATCCAGTTAGCTGATGATAAATAACAAATTGTTCCGTTTCCTATATGGCACCAAGAAAATGGAATTGTGATTATTGCTGACCCAATTACTGTCTTATTGTTAGCATCCTTAAAGGGACATTCAGAGATTAGCATTTTTTTTTTTTTACACAAAAGGTTCCTTGGGATGAATCTTGCAAAGGGGTTGACCAAGCTGGTCCTAAGCAGGGCACTGCATAAGCTGCTTCTGAATGTCTCAGCTGTTTACCTGATAAATTTCTTTCTTTCCGGACATGGAGAGTCCACAATGTCATTACAATTACTAGTGGGATATTCAATTCCTGGCCAGCAGGAGGCGGCAAAGAGAGCCCCAGCAAAGCTGTTAAGTGTAACTTCCCTTACCTATAACCCCCAGTCATTCAGCCGAAGGAAAATGGAAAAAGAAAAAACACAAGGGTGAAAAAGGTGCCTGAGGTTTACTCAAAAAAACTGAGGGCAGGGTCGTAGACTCTCCATGTCCGAAAAGAAAGAAATGTATCAGGTAAGCATAAATTTTGTTTTCTTTCCTAAGACATGGAGAGTCCACAACGTCATTCTAATTACTAGTGGGAACCAATACCCAAGCTAGAGGACACAGAATGAACAGGGAGGGAGGAAAAAAAGGCAGGAGGACAGAAGGCACCCCCGCTTGAATAACCTCTCCCAAAAGAAGCCCCAGCCGAGGCAAAAGTATAAAATTTGTAGAATTTGGAAAAAGTATGCAAAGAGGACCATGTTGCCGCCTTGCAAATCTGTTCCACAGAAGCTTCATTTTTGAAAGCCCAAGAAGAGGAGACAGAACTAGTAAAATAAGCCGTAATTCTCTCAGGAGGCTGCTGTCCAAGCAGTCTCATAAGCCAAAAGATCATACTTATTAACCAGAGGGAAAAAGCAGTAGAAGTGGCCTTCTGACTTTTACGCTTTCCAGAGAAAACAACTAGAAGGGCAAAAGAATG
Organism: Bombina bombina; assembly: GCF_027579735.1. NCBI lineage: Eukaryota > Metazoa > Chordata > Amphibia > Anura > Bombinatoridae > Bombina > Bombina bombina. The sequence continues at coordinate 70,735,266 of NC_069507.1, forward strand.
CCTAAAATCTTTAGTAGCTTGAAGGTTAAACTTTAGAGCATGCACAACATCCAAGTTATGCAAAAGACGTTTCTTATGAGAAAAATGATTAGGATAAAAAGAAGGAACTACAAATTCCTGATTAATTTTTCGATCCGACACCACCTTAGGAAGAAAACCCAATTTAGTACGAAGGACCGCCTTATCTGCATGAAAGATAAGGTACGGGGAATCACACTGCAGAGCCGAAAGTTCAGAAACTCTGCGAGCGGAAGAAAAAGCAAGGAGAAACAAAACCTTCCAAGATAACAACTTTATATCAACAACATGTATTGGCTTAAATGGAGCCTGCTGCAAAACTCCAAGAACTAGGTTAAGGCCCCAAGGAGGAGCAACAGGTTAAAACGCAGGCCGGATTCTGACCAGGGTCTGAACATAAACTTGAACATCTGGCAACTCTGCCAGACGTTTGTGCAAAAGGATAGACAGAGCAGAAATCTGACCTTTCAGGAGTACTGATTGACAAAAACCTTTCTCCAGGCCATAATGAAGAAAAGATAAAATTCGTGGAATCCTTACCCGACTCCAAGAAAAACCAACACATCAAAAAAGGTATTCATGCCATACCTTATGGTAAATCTTACAAGAAACAGGTTTACGAGCCTGAAGCATAGTATCAATGACTGCCTCCGAAAAAACACGTCTAGACAGGACAAACTCCAAGCAATCAGCATCAGAGAATCTAGAGATGGAAGGAGGAATGGACCCTGATTAGAAGGTCCTTCCGCAGATGTAACCTCCAAGGTGGAAGAGATGACCTCTTCACCAGATCCGCAAACCAGATCCTGCACACCATGCAGGAGCTATTAGGATCGCAGATGCTCTCTACTGCTTGATACAAGCAATGACTTGTGGAAGGAGAGAAAACGGAGGAAACAGGTATGCAAGGCCTAGAACCGTACTTTGGAAGCTTGGTGTTTTGACAAAATGCAATCAGATCCAACTCTGGAAACCCCCACCTGAGGGTTATCCTTGAGAACACTTCCGAAAGGAGTGCCCACTCCCCAGGATGAAAAGTCTGTCTGCTCAGAAAAACTGCCTCCCAATTGTCCACTCCTGGAATGTGGATGGCAGATAGGAGACAATTGTGAGCTTCGGCACACTGCAGAATGCGAGTCACCTCCTTCATGGTCAAGGAATTCCGAGTTCCTCCCTGGTGGTTGATGTAAGCCACTGAGGTGAGGTGAGATGTAGTCCGACTGAAATCTGATAAACCAGACTAAAGATAATTGAGGCCAAGCTGTCAAGGCATAAAAGATAGCTCTCAATTCCAAGATGCTTATGGGAAGAGAAGACTCTTCCCGAGACCACAGGCCCTGAGCTTTTAGAGAAATCACAAACAGCTCCCCAGCCAAACAAGATGGCATCCATAGTCACAATCATCCAGAAAGGTCTCAGGAAGCAAATGCCCCAAGACAGAAGGTCCTGTGAAATCCACCACAAGAGAGAGGCTCTATTTAGGGGATCCAGATTTATACTCTGTGATAAATCTGAATGGTCTCCGTTCCATTGAATGAGCATGCAAAGCTGCAGAGGTCGTAAATGGAACTGAGCAAAATGAATGATATCCATGAAAGCCACCATCAGACCAATCACCTCCATGCATAGAGGCACTGATGGACGAATAGCAGACTGGAGAGAAAAGCTAGAAGTTTGGATTTCCTGACATCCATCAGGAAAATCTTCAAGGACAGGGAATCTATGATTGTCCCTAGGAAACACTCTTGTAGTTGGAACTAGAAAACTCTTTCCAGTTCACTTTCCACCCATGGAAATGTATAAAAGATAACATATCTGTATGATATTTTGCTAAATGAAAAGATGACGCCTGAAACAAGATGACATCTAGATAAGGCGCCACATCAATTCCCTGGGATCTGATCACTGCCAGAAGAGCCCCCAGAACCTTTTGTGAATATTCTGGGGTCCTAGGCAATACCAAATGGAAGGGCAACAAACTGTAAATGCTTGTCCAGAAAGGCAAACCCTAGAAACTGGTGATGATCCCTGAGAATTGGAACGTCTATATAAGCATCCTTCAGGTCTATGGTCGTCATGAACTGACCTACCTGAACCAAAGGAAGAATGGAACGAACAGTCTCCATCTTGAAAGACTGAACTCTAAGGAATATGTTGAGACACTTTAGGTCTAGGATGGGAAGGAAAATGTCCTCCTTTTTGGGAACTACAAAAAGATCCTAGCCCTTATTCATCTCCTAGGAAGATAGTCTGTATGCAAAATGATTGTCCCTTCAAAGAAAGAGAAGGACAAATATCTAAAAGTAAGCATATATCTGCACAGCAGAATACTGCAAACATACTGCAGAAAATGATTAAATAAGCAAAGAGAATGCATATAGCAATCTTAATCCTATGCTTTACTGCATAGAGAAAAGATAAACCATTAAAAAAAAAAAAATCCTTAAAACAACAAAGTCCCTGACTTCAAGGCACATAGTAATACCAAACATCAGCAAAATGTCCAGCACAGAGGGTACTGTATGCAAGCCACAGGAGCACCACAAAACTCCCAAAATAGCATACAAAGAGTCCAAAAGTGGTAGCAAAAAGGAGTTTAATTTAAACACACACAGGGAACAGCAGAGCAACATTTCGGGACTGATCTCTTTGTCAAGCTTGACAAAAGGATCACTCCTGAAACGTTGCTCTGATGTTCCCTGTGTGTGTTTAAATTAAACTCCTTTTTGCTACCACTTTTGGACTCTTTCAAGGCACATAGTGTCATGCCCACATCGAGTCTTGATCTCTGGTCTCTCAGGTTGTAACCCAGTGACTTGCCACTGAGCCACTAGAGGACTTTTCCCTTATTTATTGATACTGCAGAAAGAACAGGGATAAAATATATATCCCAAAGAACATCTTTTAAAAGGCACAGTAGGTAGATAAGTACACAGTAGATAAATATGCATATTATACGGTCCATAATATATTCTACTGTAGAAATACTGTAGAAATATAGGACTATAGAAAATGTCTGGAAGACCAAAGAAGGACAAGCAGATATTCTGCTAAAAACAAAATTCAGAGATACTAGACTCTAAAGGTAGGGATAAATTAAAAAAAAATCCCTAAAAACGTATGATAAATCTCAGGCTCAGACCTCATGAAAGGTCTCAACAGGAGAAAGATCCAATATAAATACACTCCGGTAGAAAGTATAAAAGAGTGACAAAATATTAGACAATATTAGACACAGTAAAAAGAAAAAATACCTGTGCTGTTGAACTCAAACAGCTAGAGTGACAAATCAATATTCATGAAAAACAGTATCTGTACTGAGAAAATTCCATTCTCCCAAAAATAAAGAAAACAAAGATAACTACAAAAATAGTCCTCAGGATATCAAGTTACAACCAAAAGCACGTAAAAAATCCCAGAGACAACTGCAGAGCAGAAATAAGGATAAATACGAACAAGAGAAAAGTACATGAGTACATATACTCCAAACATCCCCTGCAATGAGACATACACCTGACCTGAAAAAATATATCAGAGTCCAAAAATTCAGACAAGGACAATTTAATAGATATATGTCTGAGTCTTTGATATCAGTATTTAATGAAGATACAGAAAAAAAACTGAATTACATAAGGTGCAGTAATAAAGAGGAGCCACTAGATGGAAGCAGACACAAGGTTGCAGAAATATAGGGACATTTAGCGAAAGTAGAGACCAGTCTTTTGATAAAATAAAAAATGCCAGTCTACCTTCACACAAACTTTATATCCCAGAAAAAAATCTATAGGGAAATAAGTAAAAACACCTTTACATATGTCCCTAGAAAAAAAACTGCACCTAAACAGAACTCTGCTTTCAGCACTGCAGAAAAGAACCTGATCTCTCTGAGGATAGGGTTCTTAACTTACAAATACGGCTGCCATCATACAACTAACTAGAAGCTTGAGAAACCGCTGCTTCCTGTCTCAGCTTACATGGATTACACCCAGAACCGCTGGCTCCTATTACTGTGTAATACTTCTGAGCCACAGTTAACCTTTTTAGCCTGCTGGAGAAAAAAACTGTACAGGCAGGATAACATAAACCCCCAGTGGGTTTAAAAGCACGCCAGCTCTACAGATCCTGTTAGAGAAAAATGGCGCCCGCAAAAGCACTAAATACCGGTACATACAAACATAAACCTTCTAATAATAAAAGAACAGGCACATGAACATTATCACCGCCCGTCTCAAGTCCTAACCCAGATACACATGGGGTCTGAGGACTGTCTATGGAAGAAAAATATACATAGCGATCATATTAAACAGATCTTTGTATAACAGCAAATCAATGTAATAAACATACAACCTGATGTGTCCTATAAGAGACTGCCTTAGCGAGATTGGATATGCTGCTTACGATAGCGCAGCCCCACACACTCGCACCATCTAGTCTTCCTCAACTGTTGTTTGACAAATGCGTCACAAACAACCCGGTCCTAGGCAGGAGAGAAATCATTACCCTCCTGCCGCTGAAAAAATGAGGAAGCTTAGGGCAGCGGTTCACGTTTGTCCCCTACAATATGAGGGAGTTAGAAATCAAAAAAGCCAGTAACTATAAACTGCCGCAAACGATGCTGAAAGAGGGAAACCCTCTTAAAAAAACTATACAGCCTGTTCCGGTTCACAAATAAAGTAAAAAAACCCTATTTGAAACCAGAACGTCAAGGTTGAAATAGAAGGGAATAAAGAAACCCCATAAAGAGTTCTGTTTCCCAGATGGCAACTAGATAAAAGTTGCCACAGACACCCTCCTCTACACTAAAGGGAGTCAGTTTAACTGTAGCCGGAGAAGTAAAACCCCCAACCTGCTCAAAAGGCCATAAAAATATCCTGAGCACAGGATATATATAATCATTTTCAGACCCACTAAGAGGGAATTTAAGAGCTATCTAGGGCACCCACTACAGAGTCCCCCTCATAGAACCCCTATGAGGGCATAAAAATACAAAAGGACTTGCCCTCCAAAGTCTTCAGTTGTGGAGCAGACACAACAGCTACAGGTCTGCCAGCCTCATCCGATCGCTGACAGGGACCTGGAAAATAAGAAAGAACAGAGTAACCAACTCTGGCTTTCTGCAAAGGGGTAGCAAAGTGTTAAGCGTAAAGCAAAGACTACCTTGCCGCCTTTTAACTGCTAAAATCCACCGCTACTCTTACTCAAGAGATTGACGTGGACACAGCTAGACACCAGGGAAAAGTACCCATAAAAGGATTAAATATCTTCAGACACCATCTTCACACATCCTCCATTGACAGAGGCAAAGAGAATGACTGGAGGTTATAGGTAAGGGAAGTTACACTTAAAGGTACAGTATACTATAAAATAGTTTTTCCCTTAATGCGTTTCTAATTACTTTTTTTTACCAGCTGCAGAGTATAAAATGTATGAGATTTACTTTTTTAAAGTTTATTTGTGTATATGAATTAGCTGATTTTGTGTTTTGAAGCCACAACCTAATAAAATGGGTTGAGCTTGTATGTATATTCAGATCTCATTACTTTGTATAAATATACCTGCTTCTTTATCTTGTATCTGTCCATAAACCAATCACCAATGCTTGGAGAGAACAATGAAAAATTAACATTTTATTACCTTATCTCATCTATAACCCACTGGGAGTGTCATTTCTTCTGCTGACTGTGTTAACACAGCCTGGCCTCGTGGCCAAAAACTTTCAGGATGGGTGGGGATACCACAGGCTAAATAAACTATTTCAAATGCCAATATAAGGGTAATGGAAATACTTGTAGACAATTTAATACACTCCAGCAGGTAAAGTGGATCATTGGGAACTAATTAAAGGGGAGAATTTTTTTGAGTAAACTGTCCCTTTAACAGCTTTGCTAGGGTGATCTTTGCCTCCCCCTGCTGGCCAGGAGTTGAATATCCCACTAGTAATTGGAATGACGTTGTGGACTCTCCATGTCTTAGAAAAGAAAGTGTATTAATATAACCGTGTTAGTTATGCAAAACTGGGAGTGGGTAATAAAGGGATTATCTAAATTTTAACAATAAGAATTCTGAAGTAGAATGCCCCTTTAATGTAATACAATGACCCTCTTAGTGTTCTAAATCTCCTTTAAACCCATGTTTGCAATGTTCACAAACATTCAGAGCCTTTTCAGAATGGCATCAAATGACTACCTTTAAATAATTCACCACTAGTAATAGTTTACTTTGCTCTTAAACAGATCTGGTACGGGTTATAAAGCGTGCTTGGCTACCCTAGAAGCCCAGGGGCATATATGTTCTCATGGGACTGATCAGAGGTATCTGTAATGTAGCAGGTAAGTACCTAAAGGCAATTTAATATTACCACATAATATCAGATAACATTCAAATAGGGAAAATGAGATTTCACATTAATTACAAAAATGTTGTAAGTCTCCAAATTATTTTCCAGTGTATGTTTTGCCCATGATTTGGTGAAAAGGCTTCAAAAGTGGGACCCAGTGAAATTTCTCCCACAGAATATAAAGAATAGTGCCTACAGCCATTGTATCTGTAGTAGATGAAGCCTCCTGGACAGGCGTTTTCGAATGACAGTCATTTTAAGACCAGAAGATCTGGTTATATATGGTTTAATTACACACTATGAATACTTTTTCAGCAAATCAATGATTTCATTGTACATCCGTTCAGGAGCGTCTAAGCCCCAGATAAAATCCAAGTGTTCCCATTCTGGAATCTCTTTGTGGTAGACCAGGTTAGTGACTTGTGTGAGCAATAAGCCGATGTCCTTCCGATCAGCTAGCCAATCATTGCCTCCCGTCCAAAGTGCAGTTGGTACCTTCATGTCTCTCACATTGTACAATGGAGGAGTAGACTGAAAAGAAAACATATATTTCGTATTTTAAAAAATTATGCAATAACGTCATATTGTACAAAAACTTAAATTCAAATATCAAATTTATTGATATAAAAATAAAGCTCAAAATGTTATTCCCCATAAAATATTTCTTATGTGTATTAAAAATAAAAAAAATGCACTTTCATGATTAATTTTGCCAGATTTCTGGTACATACTCATAAGGCAAAGGGTGTGTCCCTGGGCAACAAACATTGCAAATTATTCTAACAGCTTTAAATACTTTAAAATCATTTAGGGTTTGATCACTATCATTTCATAATGACAATGTTAATGGCTGCAGATGAGCTGTTTTCAATGTCAATGCAATCAGATTCAGTCATTTTCATTTTGTATCTGCAGCTTATACTGATCATAATACAAATTCTCAATAATTATCACCACATTTTCAGAGCCATTGTTCCTTTATCAAATTCCAGAGCTAAAACCCTCTCCAGACTACAGTTTCCGGCTTATTACAGGACTCTTGGTTTTGTCCAGACACAAGCACACTGACATTACCCCCACCATACTGGATGATGTCAGGAAGTAATGTCATCAAAACAGGAAAAAGCTACCTGCTTAATCAATTAAAAAAAATAAAAATATATATTTACTTTTACACTAATAAAAAAAAAATCTGCAAAATAAAAAAAAAACAACAAACACACATGCCCAATATTCTGATAATGCCCCTGTTCAAATCCGATACAAAGACACATATTTTTATGTTTTTTTAACACAGCAGGTTAATTGTACACTAAACATTATTAAAAACAGATCAATCAACAAATGCATGTCAAGGAATTACTAGGGATTAGTAACAAAATGCGTAGGTCGAGAGGTGTTATAGTTTAGAATGTGAAAGTTTTGTACGTGCATGACGTATCCATACAAGTACAAGAAAAACATAATTTATGCTTACCTGATAAATTTATTTCTCTTGTAGTGTATCCAGTCCACGGATCATCCATTACTTATGGGATATTCTCCTTCCCAACAGGAAGTTGCAAGAGGATCACCCAAGCAAAGCTGCTATATAGCTCCTCCCCTCACATGTCATATCCAGTCATTCGACCGAAACAAGACAAGAAAGGAGAAACCATAGAGTACAGTGGTGACTGTAGTTTAATTAAAATTTAGACCTGCCTTAAAAGGACAGGGCGGGCCGTGGACTGGATACACTACAAGAGAAATAAATTTATCAGGTAAGCGTAAATTATGTTTTCTCTTGTTAAGTGTATCCAGTCCACGGATCATCCATTACTTATGGGATACCAATACCAAAGCTAAAGTACACGGATGATGGGAGGGACAAGGCAGGTACTTAAACGGAAGTGACCACTGCCTGTAAAAAAAAAAAACCTTTTCTCCCAAAAATAGCCTCCGAAGAAGCAAAGTATCAAATTTGTTAAATTTGAAAAAGTATGAGGCGCAGACCAAGACTCTGTCTCGTAAATCTGTTCAACAGAAGCCTCCTTCTAAAAAGGCCCAAGTGAAAACCACAGCTCTAGTAGAATGAGCTGTAATCCCTTCAGAAGGCTGCTGTCCAGCAGTCTCATAAGCTAAATGAATTATGCTTTTTAACCAAAAAAAAAAACAAAAAAACAGAGAGGTTGCTGAAGTCTTTTGACCTCTCCTCTGTCCAGAATAGACAACAAACAAGGTGAATGTTTGATGAAAATCTGTAGTAGCTTGTAAGTAAAACTTTAAAGCACGAGTCACGTCCAAATTGTGTAATAGACGTTCCTTCTTTGAAGAAGGATTAGGATACAAGAACGGAACAACAATCTCTTGAGTGATATTCTTGTTAGATACCACCTTAGGTAAAAACCCAGGTTGGTACGCAGGACTACCTTATCCGTACGGAGGACCAGATAAGGAGAATCACATAGTAATGCAGATAACTCGGAGACTCTACGAGCCGAGGAAATAGCTACCAAGAAGGAACTTTCCAAGATAAAAGTTTGATATCTATGGAATGAAAAGGTTCAAACGGAACTCCTTGAAGAACCTTAAGAACCAGGTTTAAGTTCCATGGCGGAGCGACAGTTTTAAACACAGGCTTGGTTCTAACCAAAGCCTGACCAAAAGCCTGAACGTCTAGAATACCTGCCAGACGCTTGAGCAAAAGAATAGACAGTAGAAATCTGTCCTTTTAAGGAACTAGCTGACAACCCTTTCTCAAAATCATCTTGGAGAAAAGATAATATCCTGGGAATCCAGACTTTACTCCATGAGTAACCCTTGGATTCATAACAATAAGATATTTACACCATATCTATGTTAAATTTTCCTAGAGACAGGTTTTCATGCCTGTATTAAGGTATCAATGACTGACTCGGAGAAGCCATGCTTTGATAACATCAAACGTTCAGTCTCCAGGCAGTCCAACTCAGATTAGTTATATTTAGATGGAAAGGACCCTGAGGTAGAGGGTCCTGTCTCAGAAGCAGAGACCGTGGTGGAAAGGATGACATGTCCACCAGATCTGCATACCAGGTCCTGCGTGGCCACGCAGGCGCTGTCAAAAAAACGCCAAGCACTCTCCTGCTTGATCTTGTGCAAATACCTCCGGAAGGAATTCCCACTCCCCCGGATGAGAAGTCTGACGACTTAGAAAATCCGTCTCCCAGTTCTCAACACCTGGGATATGTATAGCTGATAGACAAGAGTGAGTCTCTGTCCAGTGAATTATTTTAAGACTTCTAACATCGCTAGGGAACTTTGTTCCCCCTTGATGGATGATGAAAGCCACAGTCGTGAAATTGTCCGACTGAAATATGATGTACCTCAGAGTTGCTAACTGAGGCCAAGTCTGAAGAGCATGGAATATCGCTCCCAGTTCCAGAATATTCATTAGAAGGAAGGTCTCCTCCTGAGTCAACTATCCCTGAGCCTTCAGAGAGTTCCAGACTGTATCCCAACCTAAAAGGCTGGCATCTGTTGTAACAATAGTCCCATCTGACCTGCGGAAGGTCATACCCTTGGACAGATGGACCCGAGATAGTCACCAGAGAAGAGAATCTCTGATCTCTTGGTCCAGATTTAACAGGAGAACAAATCTGTGTAATCCCCGTTCCTCTGACTGAGCATGCATAGTTGCAGTGGTCTGAAATGTAGGCGTGCAAACGATACTATGTCCCTTACCGCTACCATTAAGCCGATTACATTCATGTACTGAGCCACCAAAGGGCGCGGATGGAATGAAGAACACGGCAGAAATTTAGAAACTTTGAACACCTGGACTCCGTCAGGTAAATTTTCATTTCTACAAAATCTATCAGAATCCTTAGGAGGGAAACCCTTGAGATTGGGGATAGAGAACTCTTTCCTTGTTCACTTTCCACCCATGCGATCTCAGAAATGCCAGTACTACGTCCGTATGAGACTTGGCAACTTGGATGTTTGACGCCTGTATCAGGATGTCGTCTAAATAAGGGGCCATTTTTATGCCCCACGGCCTAAGGACCGCCAAAGCGACCCCAGAACCTCCATAAAGATTCTTGGGACTGTAGTTAACCCAAAGGAAAGAGCTACAAACTGGTAATGCCTGTCTAGAAAGGCAAACATGAAAAACGATGGTGAATAGTTTCCAACTTAAATGATGGAATTCTAAGGAATTTGACTAAGATCTTTAGATCCAAAATAGATCTGAAGGTTCCCTCTCCTTGGGAACCACAAACAGATTTGAGTAAAAATTCTATCCTTGTTCCTCCCCTGGAACTGGATGGTTCTCGTACACAGTGTAAGAATGCCTCTTTCTTTATTCGGTTTGCAGATAATTGTGAAAGGTGAAATCTCCCCTTTTTTTGGGGGGGGAAAGCTTTGAAATCCAGAAGATATCTCTGGGATATAATTTCCAATGCCCAGGGATCCTGGGCCTCTCTCTCTCTCGCCCACGCCTGGGCGAAAAATGAAAGTCTGCCCCCTACAGGATCCGTTACCGGATAGGGAGCCGTTCTACATGCTGTCTTAGAGGCAGCAGCAGGCTCCTTGGCCTGCTTATCTTTGTTCCAGGTCCGGTTGTCACCAGACCGTCTTGGACTGAGCAAAAGTTCCCTCTTGATTTGCCTTAGAGGAAATTGATGCCACGCCTGCCTTGAAGTTTCGAAAGGCACGAAAATTAGACTTTCTGGCCCTTGATTTGGACCTGTCCTGAGGAAGGGCATTACCTTTTCCTCCAGTGATATTAGCAATAATCTCCTTCAAACCAGGGCCGAATAGGGTCTGCCCCTTGAAGGGAAGTTAAGTAGCTTATTTAGTAAAGTCACGACAGCTGACCATAATATAAGCCATAGCGCTGTGCGCGCCAGCATAGTAAAAACAGAATTCTTAGCCGTTAGTTTAGTCAAAAAAAACAAGGCATCAGAAACAAAGGAATTGGTTAGCTTAAGTGCTCTAAGCTTGTCAAGTATTCATCCAATGGAGTCGCTACCTGTAAAGCCTCATCCAGAGACTCAAACCAGAACGCCGCAGCAGCAGTGACAAAAGTAATGCATGCAAGGGGCTGCAGGATAAAACCTTGTTGAATAAACATTTTCCTAAGGTAACCCTCTAATTTTTTATCCATTGGATCTAAAAAAAAAAACACAACTGTCCTCGACAGGGAAGTGGTACGCTAGCTAGAGTAGAAACTCTTCTCTCCACCTTAGGAACTGTCCGCCATAAGTCCCATGTGGTGGCAACTATTTAGAAACATTTTTCTAAAAATAGGAGGGGAAGAGAACGGCACACCTGGTCTATCCCATTCCTAATTAATAATTTTAGTAAACCTCTTTAGGTATTGGAAAAACATCAGTACACACCGGCACTGTATAGTATTTATCCAGTCTACACAATTTCTCTGGCACTGCGATTGTACACAGTCAATCAGAGCAGCTAAAACCTCCCTGAGCAACAAGTGGAGGTTCTCAAGCATAAATTTTAAATGTAGAAATATCAGAATCAGGTTAAATCCTCTTCCCTGAGTCAAAAATATCAGATATGGTTCTTAAAGCGTCTGTATGCACTGTAACTACCCCCAGAGCTATCTTGCTTTCCTTTAATTTCAGGAAGTCTGACTAATACCGCTGCCAGTGTATTATTCACAACCTTTACCATGTCTTGTAAAATAAACGCTATGGGCGCCCTTTATGTACTTGGCGCCATTTGAGCGTGAGTCCCTGAAGCGGGAGTCGAAGGATCTGACACGTGGGGAGAGTTAGTCGGCATAACTTCCCCCTCGACAGAATCTTCTGGTAAAATAAACGCTATGGGCGCCCTTGATGTACTTGGCGCCATTTGAGCGTGAGTCCCTAAAGCGGGAGTCAAAGGGTCTGACACGTGGGGAGAGTTAGTCGGCATAACTTCCCCCTCGACAGAATCCTCTGGTGATAATGTTTTTAAAGACAAAAAATGATCTTTATAGTTTAACATGAAATCAGTACATCTGGTACACATTCTAAGATGGGGTTCCACCATGGCTTTTAAACATAATGAACACAGAGCTTCCTCTATGTCAGACATGTTAGAACAGACTAATAATGAGACTAGTAAGCTTGGAAAACACTTAAAAACAGGTTAACAAGCAAATATAAAAAACGCTACTGTGCCTTTAAGAGAAACAAATTTTGTCAAAATTTGAAAAACAGTGAAAAAAGGCAGTAAATCAAACGAAATTTTTACAGTATATGTAATAAGGTAACAGAGCATTGCACCCACTTGCAAATGGATGATTAACCCCTTAATGCAAAAAAACAGATCAAAAAACGACATAGACGTTTTTAAACAGATACAACAAAACTGCCACAGCTGAGCTGTGGATTACCTTCCCTATAAACGATTTTGGAAGTCTTTTTAGCCCTTTAGAGATGTCCTGTAGTAATCATGGGACTGCTGAGGGAATCTGGATGATTCATTTTGTAATTTTAACTGCGCAAAAAAAAGCGCTAAATTAGGCCCCTCCCACTCATATTACAACAGTGAGAAGCCTCAGTTAACTGTTTCTATGCAGAATTTAAGCCAGCCATGTGGAAAAATTAGACCCCAATAAGTTTTATCACCAAACATATGTCAAAAAACGATTAAACATGCCAGCAAACGTTTTAAAACACATTTTTATAAGAGTATGTATCTCTATTAATCAGCCTGATAACAGTCGCTTTCACTGCATTTAAGGCTATACTAACATTACAGTTTTATCACCAATGTACGTTAAAAAACGATTAAACATGCCAGCAAACGTTTTAAAACACATTTTTATGAGAGTATGTATCTCTATTAATAAGCCTTATACCAGTCGCTATCACTGCATTAAAGGCTTTACTTACATTACTTCGGTATCAGCAGCATTTTCTTAGTCAATTCCATTCCTTAGAAAAATATTTTACTGCACATACCTTATTTGCAGGAAAAACTGCACGCCATTCCCCCTCTGAAGTACCTCACTCTTCAGAATGTGTGAGAACAGCAAATGGATCTTAGTTACTTCTGCTAAGATCATAGAAAAACGCAGGCTGATTCTTCTTCCAAATACTGCCTGAGATAAACAGCACACTCCGGTGCCATTTAAAAATAACAAACTTTTGATTGAAGAAATAATTAAGTATAAAACACCACACACTCCTCTCACGACCTCCATCTTGGTTGAGGCTTGCAAGAGAATGACTGGATATGACATGTGAGGGGAGGAGCTATATAGCAGCTTTGCTTGGGTGATCCTCTTGCAACTTCCTGTTGGGAAGGAGAATATCCCATAAGTAATGGATGATCCGTGGACTGGATACACTTAACAAGAGAAATAGAGTACTGATGGAGTAAGTAAATTATTCATACCCATGCTCTCTTAGTATTTACGTCCCATTTTGTTGTTATTTGGTCACTCTCAAGGCCCTGGGTCGTTCCAGCTGGTGCATTTTTGGTGAAGGTTGGAGGCGTTTGGAGTGAGACTTAGGAAATATTCTTAGGACATTTCTATATACATATGCACATACACTATATATATATATATATATATATATATATATATATATATATATATATATATATATATATATATAAATTTAGCAACTGGAGAGCACTCGCACAACATGGTCAGCTTGCCAGGGTGCATGCAAAAACATGAATATAATTGAACAAATGGCTTGCACTCACTGGACTTTAAAATACGTGCCTTTATTTGTGACGTTTCGGGGACCGTATCCCCTTCCTCAGAGGCACGTATTTTAAAAGTCCAGTGAGTGCAAGCCATTTGTTCAACTATATATATATATATATATATATATATATATATATATATATATATATATATATATATATATATATATATATAAAGCTAGTAATTGTGTTAAGATAATCCACCCCAACAGACTATACTGTATCTTGGCCTTTAAACAGCATTTATATGTAACAAATATCTGAGGCTTGTTTGGATACAGTTGTATTTGGATTTGGTGCATGGTTATTGATCTATGAATAATAAAAAGGGCATAAAATATATGTGCAGTCATTTTATAAACACTGACCAATTTAATGATAACATTTACACACATAAATCTACAACTACACTATACATATTTTAAAA
>NC_069507.1:70754736-70884736 GCF_027579735.1 Bombina bombina
CTTCTACCAAAAAAAAACAACTCATGCTTTTTTGGTTTTGTTTAAAGAATGCATTGCACAAACAGAAAATAATCCATGCTCACAACCTATATTGTGATATTAAGGCAACTATAAAGAATTGGTACACTAATTTGAACTTTAAAGTGATTGTAAAGTTACCTGATATGTACCTGGGATGTGTAAGGAGAAAGCAAAATAGGGTAACTTTCATTCATCAATATCTTCTAAATCGCATATTTTTAAAAAAACATAATTTATGCTTACCTGATAAATTTATTTCTCTTGTAGTGTGTTCAGTCCACGGATCATCCATTACTTATGGAATATATTCTCTCCCCAACAGGAAATTGCAAGAGGATCACCCAAGCAGAGCTGCTACATAGCTCCTCCCCTCACATGTCATATTCAGTCATTCGACCAAAACAAGACGAGAAAGGAGGAACCATAGGGTGCAGTGGTGACTGACGTTTTAAATAAAATTTAGATCTTCCTTAAAAGACAGGGCGGGCCGTGGACTGAACACACTACAAGAGAAATAAATTTATCAGGTAAGCATAAATTATGTTTTCTCTTGTTAAGTGTGTTCAGTCCACGGATCATCCATTACTTATGGGATACCAATACCAAAGCCAAGTACACGGATGATGGGAGGGACAAGGCAGGCACTTAAACGGAAGGAACCACTGCCTGTAGAACCTTTCTCCCAAAAACAGCCTCCGAAGAAGCAAAAGTGTCAAATTTGTAAAATTTCGAAAAAGTGTGAAGCGAAGACCAAGTCGCAGCCTTGCAAATCTGTTCAACAGAGGCCTCATTCTTGAAGGCCCAGGTGGAAGCCACAGCTCTAGTGGAATGAGCTGTAATTCTTTCAGGGGGCTGCTGTCCAGCAGTCTCATAGGCTAAACGTATTATGCTACAAAGCCAAAATGAGAGAGAGGTTGCCGAAGCTTTTTGACCTCTCCTCTGTCCAGAGTAAACGACAAACAGGGAAGAAGTTTGACGAAAATCTTTAGTTGCCTGTAAATAGAATTTCAGGGCACGGACTACATTCAGATTATGCAAAAGTCGTTCCTTCCTTGAAGAAGGATTAGGACATAATGACGGAACAACAATCTCCTGATTGATATTCCTGTTAGAGACTACCTTAGGTAAAAACCCAGGTTTAGTACGCAGAACTACCTTGTCTGAATGGAAAATCAGATAAGGAGAATCACAGTGCAAGGCAGACAATTCCGAGACTCTTCGAGCCGAGGAAATAGCCATCAAAAATAGAACTTTCCAAGATAAAAGTTTAATATCAACGGAATGAAGGGGTTCAAACGGAACTCCTTGAAGAACTTTAAGAACCAAGTTTAAACTCCACGGAGGAGCAACAGTTTTAAACATAGGCTTAATCCTAGCTAAAGCTTGACAAAAGGCCTGGACGTCTGGAACTTCTGCCAGACGCTTGTGCAAAAGAATAGACAGAGCAGAAATCTGTCCCTTTAAAGAACTAGCTGATAAGCCTTTTTCCAAACCCTCTTGGAGAAAAGACAATATCCTTGGAATCCTAATCTTACTCCATGAGTAACTCTTGGATTCGCACCAATACAGGTATTTACGCCATATCTTATGGTAGATTTTTCTGGCAACAGGCTTTCGTGCCTGTATCAAAGTATCAATAACTGACTCGGAGAAACCACGCTTTGATAGGATCAAGCGTTCAATCTCCACGCAGTCAGTCTCAGAGAAATTAGATTTGGATGATTGAAAGGAACTTGTATTAGAAGGTCTTTCCTCAAAGGTAGAGTCCATAGAGGACAGGACGACATGACCACTAGGTCTGCATACCAGGTCCTGCGTGGCCACGCAGGCGCTATCAGAATCACCGATGCTCTCTCCTGTTTGATCTTGGCAATCAGTCGAGGGAGCAGAGGAAACGGTGGAAACACATAAGCCATGTTGAAGAACCAAGGAGCTGCTAGAGCATCTATCAGCTTCACTCCCGGGTCCCTGGACCTCGAACCGTAAAGAGGAAGTTTGGCATTCTGGCGAGACGCCATGAGATCCAGATCTGGTTTGCCCCAACGATGGACCAGTTGAGCAAATACCTCCGGATGGAGTTCCCACTCCCCCGGATGAAAAGTCTGACGACTTAGAAAGTCCGCCTCCCAGTTCTCCACTCCTGGGATGTGGATCGCTGACAAGTGGCAAGAATGAGACTCTGCCCAGCGAATTATCTTTGAGACTTCCAACATCGCTAGGGAGCTCCTGGTTCCCCCTTGATGGTTGATATAAGCCACAGTCGTGATGTTGTCCGACTGAAATCTGATGAACCTCAGTGTTGCTAGCTGAGGCCAAGCTAGAAGAGCGTTGAATATTGCCCTTAGCTCCAGAATATTTATTGGGAGGAGTTTCTCCTCCTGAGTCCAAGATCCCTGAGCCTTCAGGGAATTCAAGACTGCACCCCAGCCTAGGAGGCTGGCATCTGTTGTCACTATCGTACAATCTGGCCTGCGAAAAGTCATGCCCCTGGACAGATGGACCCGAGATAACCACCAGAGAAGAGAATCTCTGGTCTCTTGATCCAGATTTAGTAGAGGGGACAAATCTGAGTAATCCCCATTCCACTGACTTAGCATGCACAACTGCAGCGGTCTGGGATGCAGGCGCGCAAATGGCACTATGTCCATTGCCGCTACCATTAAGCCGATTACTTCCATGCACTGAGCCACTGACGGGCGTGGAATGGAATGAAGGACCCGGCAAGCATCTAAGAGTTTTGATAACCTGGCCTCCGTCAGGTAAATTTTCATTTTTACAGAATCTATCAGAGTCCCTAGGAAGGAGACTCTTGTGAGTGGTGATAGAGAACTCTTTTCCACGTTCACCTTCCACCCATGCGACCTCAGAAATGCCAGAACTATCTCTGTATGAGACTTGGCAATTTGCAAGCTTGTCGCCTGTATCAGGATGTCGTCTAGATACGGAGCCACCGCTATGCCTCGCGGTCTTAGAACCACCAGAAGAGAGCCCAGCACCTTTGTAAAGATTCTCGGGGCCGTAGCCAACCCGAAGGGAAGAGCTACAAACTGGTAATGCCTGTCTAGGAAGGCAAATCTGAGGAACCGATGATGATCCTTGTGAATCGGTATGTGAAGGTAGGCATCCTTTAAATCCACCGTGGTCATGTACTGACCCTCTTGGATCATGGTTAGGATAGTCCGAATAGTTTCCATTTTGAATGATGGAACTCTTAGGAATTTGTTTAAAATCTTTAGGTCCAAAATTGGCCTGAAGGTACCCTCTTTCTTGGGAACCACAAACAGATTTGAATAAAATCCCTGTCCTTGTTCCGTCCGCGGAACTGGGTGGATCACTCCCATTACTAGGAGGTCTTGTACGCAACATAGGAATGCCTCTTTCTTTATTTGGTTTTCTGATAACCTTGAAAGATGAAATCTCCCTAGAGGAGGAGAAGTCTTGAAGTCCAGAAGATATCCCTGAGATATGATCTCCAACGCCCAGGGATCCTGGACATCTCTTGCCCACGCCTGGGCGAAGAGAGAAAGTCTGCCCCCCACTAGATCCGTTTCCGGATAGGGGGCCATCCCTTCATGCTGTCTTAGGGGCAGGAGCAGGTTTTCTGGCCTGCTTGCCCTTGTTCCAGGACTGGTTAGTTTTCCAGGCCTGTCTGTAACGAGCAACAGTTCCTTCCTGTTTTGGAGCGGAGGAAGTTGACGTCGCTCCTGCCTTGAAGTTTCGAAAGGCACGAAAATTAGACTGTTTGGCCTTTGATTTGGCCTTGTCCTGAGGAAGGGTATGACCCTTACCTCCCGTAATGTCAGCGATAATTTCTTTCAAGCCGGGCCCGAATAAGGTTTGCCCCTTGAAAGGAATATTAAGCAATTTAGATTTAGAAGTCACATCAGCTGACCAGGATTTAAGCCATAACGCTCTGCGCGCTTGAATGGCAAAACCGGAATTCTTAGCCGTTAGTTTAGTTAGATGTACAATGGCATCAGAAACAAAAGCATTAGCTAGCTTAAGTGCTTTAAGCTTATCCATAATTTCATCCAATGGAGCTGAGTGGATGGCCTCTTCTAGAGACTCAAACCAAAATGCCGCAGCAGCAGTGACAGGCGCAATGCATGCAAGGGGCTGTAAGATAAAACCTTGTTGAACAAACATTTTCTTAAGATAACCCTCCAATTTTTTATCCATTGGATCCGAAAAAGCACAACTATCTTCCACCGGGATAGTGGTACGCTTAGCTAAAGTAGAAACTGCTCCCTCCACCTTAGGGACCGTCTGCCATAAGTCCCGTGTAGTGGCGTCTATTGGAAACATTTTTCTAAATATAGGAGGTGGGGAAAAGGGCACACCAGGTCTATCCCACTCCTTGCTAATAATTTCTGTAAGTCTTTTAGGTATAGGAAAAACATCGGTACACACCGGTACTGCATAGTATCTATCCAGCCTACATAATTTCTCTGGAATCGCAACTGTATTACAGTCATTCAGAGCCGCTAAAACCTCCCCTAGCAATACACGGAGGTTCTCAAGCTTAAATTTAAAATTAGAGATCTCTGAATCCGGTTTCCCTGGATCAGATCCGTCACCTACAGAATGAAGCTCTCCGTCCTCATGTTCTGCAAACTGTGACGCAGTATCAGACATGGCTCTCGAAACACCAGCGCGCTCTATTCTTACCCCAGAGTGATCGCGCTTGCCTCTTAATTCTGGCAATTTAGATAATACTTCTGTCAGGGTATTATTCATAATATTAGCCATGTCTTGTAATGTGATTTGTATGGCCGTCCTATAAAAAACACCACAGACCTCTCACAATATCCTATCTATTAGGTTGCAAGAGAATGACTGAATATGACATGTGAGGGGAGGAGCTATGTAGCAGCTCTGCTTGGGTGATCCTCTTGCAATTTCCTGTTGGGGAGAGAATATATTCCATAAGTAATGGATGATCCGTGGACTGAACACACTTAACAAGAGAAACAAACTACTTTTACTTTTTTTATACCCTCCGCCCGCAAAGCACCGGCCTTTATTGATTATAATAATGAATCCGTGTTTATCGAATCCTAGCGTGCCCCCTTTGGCGTCCATCGAGTCAGTACCACGGTTACTTTTGTGCATGCACTTTATTTCCCCAAGAATTTCTGAACCGTGGGAGTGGTTACTGACTTAATGGACGCCAAAGGGGGCACGCTAGGATTCGATAAACACGGATTCATTATTATAATCAATAAAGGCCGGTGCTTTGTGGGCGGAGGGTATAAAAAAAGTAAAAGTAGTTGTTTTTTAAAAAATATGCGATTTAGAAGATATTGATAAATGAAAGTTACCCTATTTTGCTTTCTCCTTAAAAATCCCGTTAAGCGTATCAGGTAACTTTACAATCACTTTAACCCCTTAATGACCGAGGACGTGCAGGGTACGTCCTCAAAAAAAAGGCAGTTAACGCCTGAGGACGTACCCTGCACGTCCTCGGTGTGGAAAGCAGCTGGAAGCGATCCTGCTCGCTTCCAGCTGCTTTCCGGTTATTGCAGTGATGCCTCGATATGGAGGCATCCTGCAATAACCATACATGGCCAACCGATGCAGAGAGAGCCACTCTGTGGCCCTCTCTGCACCGGACATCGATGGCCGGTATCGTTGGTGGGTGGGAGCCGAATTGGGAGGCGGGTGGGCGGCCATCGGTGTTGCGCGTGACGTCATGGGGGGCGGGATCGGGATCGTCGGGGGCGCGCACGGGCGCGCGCGCGTGCACGGGGGGTGGCGGCCGGGCGCGTGCACGGGGCGGGAGAGGGTGGGAACCGCTACACTACAGAAAAGTAGAAAAGGAAAAGGAAAAAAAAAAAATAAATAAACTTTTTTTAAAAAACATCTAAGGGATCTGGAAGGGGTGGGGGGTTGGTCTTGGGGGGGGGGGGGAAAGCTACACTACAGAAAAGGGACATATTTTATTTAAAAAAAAGCATTTTTTTTCACTAAACTGGGTACTGGCAGACAGCTGCCAGTACCCAAGATGGCGCACATTAAGTCAGAGGGGGAGGGTTAGAGAGCTGTTTAGTGGGGGATCAGTGAGGTTGGGGGCTAAGGGGGATCCCTACACAGAAGCATATGTAAATATGCTAACAAAAAATGCACAAAAAAGCCCAAATATACCTTTTATTTTAGTACTGGCAGAGTTTCTGCCAGTACTTAAGATGGCGGGGACATTTGTGGGGTAGGGGAGGGAAGAGAGATGTTTGGGAGGGATCAGGGGGTCTGATGTTTCAGGTGGGAGGCTGATCTTTACACTAAAGCTAAAATTAACCCTGCAAGCTCCCTACAAGCTACCTAATTAACCCCTTCACTGCTAGCCATAATACACGTGTGATGCGCAGCGCCATTTAGCAGCATTCTAATTACCAAAAAGCAACTCCAAAGTCATATATGTCTGCTATTTCTGAACAAAGGGGATCCCAGAGAAGCATTTACAACCATTTGTGCCATAATTGCACAAGCTGTTTGTAAATTATTTCAGTGAGAAACCTAAAATTGTGAAAAATTTTACGTTTTTTTTTAATTTGATCGCATTTGGCGGTGAAATGGTGGCATGAAATATACCAAAATGGGCCTAGATCAATACTTGGGGTTGTCTACTACACTACACTAAAGCTAAAATTACCCCAAAAAGCTCCTTACATGCTCCCTAATTAACCCCTTCACTGCTGGGCATAATACACGTGTGGTGCGCAGTGGCATTTAGCGGCCTTCTAATTACCAAAAAGCAATGCCAAAGCCATATATGTATGCTATTTCTGAACAAAGGGGATCCCAGAGAAGAATTTACAACCATTTATGCCATAATTGCACAAGCAGTATGTAAATAATTTCAGTGAGAAACTGAAAGTTTGTGAAAAAATTTGTGAAAAAGTGAACAATTTTTTGTATTTGATCGCATTTGGCGGTGAAATGGTGGCATGAAATATACCAAAATGGGCCTAGATCAATAATTTGGGATGTCTTCTAAAAAAAAATATATACATGTCAATGGATATTCAGGGATTCCTGAAAGATATTAGTGTTCTAATGTAACTAGCGTTAATTTTGAAAAAAAATGGTTTGAAAATAGCAAAGTGCTACTTGTATTTATGGCCCTATAAGTTACAAAAAAAGCAAAGAAGATGTAAACATTGGGTATTTCTAAACTCAGGACAAAATTTAGAAACAATTTAGCATGGGTGTTTTTTGGTGGTTGTAGATATGTAACAGATTTTGGGGTTCAAAGTTAGAAAAAGTGTGTTTTTTTCCATTTTTCCTCATATTTTATAATTTTTTTTATAGTAAATGATAAGATATGATGAAAATAATGGTATTTTTAGAAAGTCCATTTAATGGCGAGAAAAACGGTATATAATATGTGTGGGTACAGTAAATGAGTAAGAGGAAAATTTCAGCTAAACACAAACACCGCAGAAATGTAAAAATAGCCTTGGTCCCAAACGGACAGAAAATGGAAAAGTGCTCTGGTCACTAAGGGGTTAAAGGGACAGTCAAGTCCAAAAAAAAAACTTTCATGTTTTAAATAGGGCATGCAATTTTAAACAACTTCCCAATTTACTTTTATCACCAATTTTGCTTTGTTCTCTTGGTATTCTTAGTTGAAAGCTAAAACTAGGAGGTTCATATGCTAATTTCTTAGACCTTGAAGACTGCCTCAATCTGAATACATTTTGACCACTAGAGGGCATTAGTTCACATGTTTCATATAGATAACATTGAGCTCATGCACGTAAAGTGACCTAGGACTGAGCACTGATTGGCTAAACTGCATGTCTGTCAAAATAACTGAAATAAGGGGGCAGTCAGCAGAAGCTTAGATACAAGGTAATCACAGAGGTTAAAAGTATATTAATATAACTGTGTGGGTTAGGCAAAACTGGGGAATGGGTAATAACATAATTTATGCTTACCTGATAAATTCCTTTCTCCTGTAGTGTGGTCAGTCCACGGGTCATCATTACTTCTGGGATATTAACTCCTCCCCAACAGGAAGTGCAAGAGGATCACCCAGCAGAGCTGCTATATAGCTCCTCCCCTCTACGTCACACCCAGTCATTCGACCGAGAACCAACGAGAAAGGAGAAACTAAAGGGTGCAGTGGTGACTGGAGTATAATTTAAAAATTTAGACCTGCCATAAAAAACAGGGCGGGCCGTGGACTGACCACACTACAGGAGAAAGGAATTTATCAGGTAAGCATAAATTATGTTTTCTCCTGTTAAGTGTGGTCAGTCCACGGGTCATCATTACTTCTGGGATACCAATACCAAAGCTAAAGTACACGGATGACGGGAGGGACAGGCAGGATCTTTATACGGAAGGAACCACTGCCTGAAGAACCTTTCTCCCAAAAACAGCCTCCGAAGAAGCAAAAGTGTCAAATTTGTAAAATTTGGAAAAAGTATGAAGAGAAGACCAAGTTGCAGCCTTGCAAATCTGTTCAACAGAGGCCTCATTCTTAAAGGCCCAAGTGGAAGCCACAGCTCTAGTAGAATGAGCTGTAATTCTTTCAGGAGGCTGCTGTCCAGCAGTCTCATAAGCTAAACGTATTATGCTACAAAGCCAAAAAGAGAGAGAGGTAGCAGAAGCTTTTTGACCTCTCCTCTGACCAGAATAAACGACAAACAGGGAAGACGTTTGTCGAAAATCTTTAGTTGCCTGTAAATAAAATTTCAGGGCACGGACTACATCTAGATTGTGTAGAAGACGTTCCTTCTTTGAAGAAGGATTAGGACACAAAGATGGAACAACAATCTCTTGATTGATATTCCTGTTAGTGACCACCTTAGGTAAGAACCCAGGTTTAGTACGCAGAACTACCTTGTCTGAATGAAAAATCAGATAAGGAGAATCACAATGTAAGGCAGATAACTCAGAGACTCTTCGAGCCGAGGAAATAGCCATTAAAAACAGAACTTTCCAAGATAACAATTTGATATCAATGGAATGAAGGGGTTCAAACGGAACACCCTGTAAAACGTTAAGAACTAAGTTTAAACTCCATGGTGGAGCAACAGTTTTAAACACAGGCTTAATCCTGGCCAAAGCCTGACAAAAAGCCTGAACGTCTGGAACTTCTGACAGACGTTTGTGTAAAAGAATGGACAGAGCGGAGATCTGTCCCTTTAAGGAACTAGCGGATAAACCCTTTTCTAAACCTTCTTGTAGAAAAGACAATATCCTAGGAATCCTAACCTTACTCCATGAGTAACTCTTGGATTCGCACCAATATAAGTATTTACGCCATATTTTATGGTAAATCTTTCTGGTAACAGGCTTCCTAGCCTGTATTAAGGTATCAATTACTGACTCAGAAAATCCACGTTTTGATAAAATCAAGCGTTCAATTTCCAAGCAGTCAGCTTCAGAGAAATTAGATTTTGATGTTTGAAGGGACCCTGGATCAGAAGGTCCTGTCTCAGAGGCAGAGACCAAGGTGGACAGGATGACATGTCCACTAGATCTGCATACCAAGTCCTGCGTGGCCACGCGGGCGCTATTAGAATCACCGATGCTCTCTCCTGTTTGATTCTGGCAATCAACCGAGGAAGCATCGGGAAGGGTGGAAACACATAAGCCATCCCGAAGGTCCAAGGTGCTGTCAAAGCATCTACCAGGACCGCTCCCGGATCCCTGGATCTGGACCCGTAACAAGGAAGCTTGGCGTTCTGTCGAGACGCCATGAGATCTATCTCTGGTTTGCCCCAACGTCGAAGTATTTGGGCAAAGACCTCCGGATGAAGTTCCCACTCCCCCGGATGAAAAGTCTGACGACTTAGGAAATCCGCCTCCCAGTTCTCCACTCCCGGGATGTGGATTGCTGACAGGTGGCAAGAGTGAGACTCTGCCCAGCGAATTATCTTTGATACTTCCATCATCGCTAGGGAGCTTCTTGTCCCTCCTTGATGGTTGATGTAAGCTACAGTCGTGATGTTGTACGACTGAAACCTGATGAACCCCCGAGTTGTTAACTGGGGCCAAGCCAGAAGGGCATTGAGAACTGCTCTCAATTCCAGAATGTTTATTGGCAGGAGACTCTCCTCCTGAGTCCATGATCCCTGAGCCTTCAGAGAATTCCAGACAGCGCCCCAACCTAGTAGGCTGGCGTCTGTTGTTACAATTGTCCAATCTGGCCTGCTGAATGGCATCCCCCTGGACAGATGTGGCCGAGAAAGCCACCATAGAAGAGAATTTCTGGTCTCTTGATCCAGATTCAGAGTAGGGGACAAATCTGAGTAATCCCCATTCCACTGACTTAGCATGCACAATTGCAGCGGTCTGAGATGTAGGCGTGCAAAGGGTACTATGTCCATTGCTGCTACCATTAAGCCGATCACCTCCATGCATTGAGCCACTGACGGGTGTTGAATGGAATGAAGGACACGGCATGCATTTTGAAGCTTTGTTAACCTGTCTTCTGTCAGGTAGATCTTCATTTCTACAGAATCTATAAGAGTCCCCAAGAAAGGAACTCTTGTGAGTGGAAAGAGAGAACTCTTCTTTTCGTTCACCTTCCATCCATGCGACCTTAGAAATGCCAGTACTAACTCTGTATGAGACTTGGCAGTTTGAAAGCTTGAAGCTTGTATCAGAATGTTGTCTAGGTACGGAGCTACCGAAATTCCTCGCGGTCTTAGTACCGCCAGAAGAGCACCCAGAACCTTTGTGAAGATTCTTGGAGCCGTAGCCAATCCGAATGGAAGAGCTACAAACTGGTAATGCCTGTCTAGGAAGGCAAACCTTAGATACCGGTAATGATCTTTGTGAATCGGTATGTGAAGGTAAGCATCCTTTAAATCCACTGTGGTCATGTACTGACCCTTTTGGATCATGGGTAGGATTGTCCGAATAGTTTCCATTTTGAACGATGGAACTCTTAGGAATTTGTTTAGGATCTTTAAATCCAAGATTGGTCTGAAGGTTCCCTCTTTCTTGGGAACCACAAACAGATTTGAGTAAAACCCCTGTCCGTGTTCCGAACCGGATGGATCACTCCCATTAGTAAAAGATCTTGTACACAGCGTAGAAACGCCTCTTTCTTTATTTGGTTTGTTGACAACCTTGACAGATGAAATCTCCCTTTTGGGGGAGAGGATTTGAAGTCCAGCAGATATCCCTGAGATATGATCTCTAACGCCCAGGGATCCTGGACATCTCTTGCCCAAGCCTGGGCGAAGAGAGAAAGTCTGCCCCCCACTAGATCCGTTCCCGGATCGGGGGCCCTCAATTCATGCTGTCTTAGGGGCAGCAGCAGGTTTTCTGGCCTGCTTGCCCTTGTTCCAGGACTGGTTAGGTCTCCAGCCTTGTCTGTAGCGAGCAACAGCTCCTTCCTGTTTTGGTGCAGAGGAAGTTGATGCTGCTCCTGCCTTGAAATTACGAAAGGAACGAAAATTAGACTGTCTAGCCCTAGGTTTGGCTCTGTCTTGAGGCAGGGCATGGCCTTTACCTCCTGTAATGTCAGCAATAATTTCTTTCAAACCGGGCCCGAATAGGGTCTGCCCTTTGAAAGGTATGTTAAGCAATTTAGATTTAGAAGTAACGTCAGCTGACCAGGATTTTAGCCACAGTGCTCTGCGTGCCTGAATGGCGAATCCGGAATTCTTAGCCGTAAGTTTAGTTAAATGTACTACGGCATCTGAAACAAATGAATTAGCTAGCTTAAGTGTTTTAAGCTTGTTTGAAATCTCATCTATAGTTATTGAGTCAAGAGTCTCTTCCAGGGACTCGGACCAAAAAGCGGCCGCGGCCGTGACAGACGCAATACATGCAAGGGGTTGCAATATAAAACCTTGTTGAACAAACATTTTCTTAAGGTAACCCTCTAATTTTTTATCCATTGGATCTGAAAAGGCACAGCTATCCTCCACCGGGATAGTGGTACGCTTAGCCAGAGTAGAAACCGCTCCCTCCACCTTAGGGACCGTCTGCCATAAGTCCTGTGTGGTGGCGTCTATTGGAAACATTTTTCTAAATACAGGAGGGGGGGAAAAGGGTACACCGGGCCTATCCCACTCCTTAGTAATTATCTCTGTAAGCCTCTTAGGTATAGGAAATACGTCAGTACTCGCCGGTACCGCATAGTATCTATCCAGCCTACATAATTTCTATGGGATTGCAACGGTGTTACAATCATTCAGAGCCGCTAATACCTCCCCTAGCAGTACACGGAGGTTTTCAAGCTTAAACTTAAAATTAGAAATGTCTGAATCCACTCTATTGGGATCAGAACCGTCACCTGCAGATTGAAGCTCTCCGTCCTCATGTTCTGCATATTGTGACGCAGTATCTGACATGGCCCTATTATTATCAGCGCACTCTGTTCTCACCCCAGAGTGATCACGCTTACCTCTAAGTTCTGGTAATTTAGACAAAACTTCAGTCATAACATTAGCCATGTCCTGTAATGTGATTTGTAATGGCCGCCCTGAAGTACTCGGCGTTACAATATCACGCACCTCCCGAGCGGGAGATGCAGGTACTGACACGTGAGGCAAGTTAGTCGGCATAACTTTCCCCTCGTTGTTTGGTGAATGATGTTCAATTTGTACAGATTGACTTTTATTTAAAGTAGCATCAATGCAATTAGTACATAAATTTCTATTGGGCTCCACCTTGGCTTTATCACATATAGCACAGAGATATTCCTCTGAATCAGACATGTTTAACACACTAGCAATTAAACTAGCAAACTTGGAAATACTTTTCAACTTAATTTACAAGTAATATGAAACACGTACTGTGCCTTTAAGAAGCACAGAAAAAAATTATGACAGTTGAGTAACAATGAACCGGAGAAACTATAAAATCAATTTTTTTCCGGTAAAAACACAATTTAGCAAAGGATTGCCCCCATTAGTAATGGATAACTAACCCTTAAATAGCAGAAAAAAATGTACAGAATATAAACGTTTTTTATCACAGTCAAAGCACAAGCTCACAGGTCTGCTGTGAGTGATTACCTCCCTCAAAATAATTTTTGAAGACCCTTGAGCTTTGTAGAGACGATCCGGATCATGCAGGGAAGAAAACAGACTTGTGACTGAATTTCTGATGCGTAGTAAAAGCGCCAAAAAAGGCCCCTCCCCCTCACACACAACAGTGAGGGAAGATCAGTAAACTGTCTTAAATTAAAATAAACGACAGCCAAGTGGAAAAACAGTGCCCAAAACAATTTTTCACCCAGTACCTCAGATAAATAAACGATTTAACATGCCAGCAAAACGTTTAATATCAAATAAAATGAAGTGTCATTAGAAAGCCTGCTGCTAGTCGTTCCCACTGCAAGTTAGGCTAAAAAATTTTATGTATACAGTCTTATCCCAGTGAAGTGCCATTCCCCAGAATACTGAAGTGTAAATATACATACATGACAGCCTGATACCAGTTGCTACTACTGCATTTAAGGCTGGACTTACATTATATCGGTATTGGCAGTATTTTCTCAGTCAATTCCATTCCTCAGAAAATAATATACTGCTACATACCTCTTTGCAGGTGAACCTGCCCGCTGTCCCCTGATCTGAAGTTTACCTCACTCCTCAGAATGGCCGAGAACAGCAAAATGATCTTAACTACGCCGGCTAAAATCATACAAAAAACTCAGGTAGATTCTTCTTCAAATTCTACCTGAGAAGGAACAACACACTCCGGTGCTGTTTTAAAATAACAAACTTTTGATTGAAGATATAAAAAACATAATTTATGTAAGAACTTACCTGATAAATTCATTTCTTTCATATTAACAAGAGTCCATGAGCTAGTGACGTATGGGATATACATTCCTACCAGGAGGGGCAAAGTTTCCCAAACCTTAAAATGCCTATAAATACACCCCTCACCACACCCACAAATCAGTTTAACGAATAGCCAAGAAGTGGGGTGATAAGAAAAAAAGTGCGAAGCATATAAAATAAGGAATTGGAATAATTGTGCTTTATACAAAAAAATCATAACCACCACAAAAAAGGGTGGGCCTCATGGACTCTTGTTAATATGAAAGAAATGAATTTATCAGGTAAGTTCTTACATAAATTATGTTTTCTTTCATGTAATTAACAAGAGTCCATGAGCTAGTGACGTATGGGATAATGACTACCCAAGATGTGGATCTTTCCACACAAGAGTCACTAGAGAGGGAGGGATAAAATAAAGACAGCCAATTCCTGCTGAAAATAATCCACACCCAAAATAAAGTTTAACAAAAAACATAAGCAGAAGATTCAAACTGAAACCGCTGCCTGAAGAACTTTTCTACCAAAAACTGCTTCAGAAGAAGAAAATACATCAAAATGGTAGAATTTAGTAAAAGTATGCAAAGAGGACCAAGTTGCTGCTTTGCAGATCTGGTCAACCGAAGCTTCATTCCTAAACGCCCAGGAAGTAGATACTGACCTAGTAGAATGAGCTGTAATTCTCTGAGGCGGAATTTTACCCGACTCAACATAGGCAAGATGAATTAAAGATTTCAACCAAGATGCCAAAGAAATGGCAGAAGCTTTCTGGCCTTTCCTAGAACCGGAAAAGATAACAAATAGACTAGAAGTCTTACAGAAAGATTTCGTAGCTTCAACATAATATTTCAAAGCTCTAACAACATCCAAAGAATGCAACGATTTCTCCTTAGAATTCTTAGGATTAGGACATAATGAAGGAACCACAATTTCTCTACTAATGTTGTTGGAATTCACAACTTTTAGGTAAAAATTCAAAAGAAGTTCGCAACACCGCCTTATCCTGATGAAGAATCAGAAAAGGAGACTCACAAGAAAGAGCAGATAATTCAGAAACTCTTCTGGCAGAAGAGATGGCCAAAAGGAACAAAACTTTCCAAGAAAGTAATTTAATATCCAATGAATGCATAGGTTCAAATGGAGGAGCTTGAAGAGCCCCCAGAACCAAATTCAAACTCCAAGGAGGAGAAATTGACTTAATGACAGGCTTTATACGAACCAAAGCTTGTACAAAACAATGAATATCAGGAAGAATAGCAATCTTTCTGTGAAAAAGAACAGAAAGAGCAGAGATTTGACCTTTCAAGGAACTTGCGGACAAACCCTTATCTAAACCATCCTGAAGAAATTGTAATATTCTCGGTATTCTAAAAGAATGCCAAGAAAAATGATGAGAAAGACACCAAGAAATATAAGTCTTCCAGACTCTATAATATATCTCTCTGGATACAGATTTACGAGCCTGTAACATAGTATTAATCACAGAGTCAGAGAAACCTCTTTGACCAAGAATCAAGCGTTCAATCTCCATACCTTTAAATTTAAGGATTTCAGATCCTGATGGAAAAAAGGACCTTGAGACAAAAGGTCTGGTCTTAACGGAAGAGTCCACGGTTGGCAAGAGGCCATCCGGACAAGATCCGCATACCAAAACCTGTGAGGCCATGCCGGAGCTACCAGCAGAACAAACGAGCATTCCTTCAGAATCTTGGAGATTACTCTTGGAAGAAGAACTAGAGGCGGAAAGATATAGGCAGGATGATACTTCCAAGGAAGTGAAAATGCATCCACTGCCTCCGCCTGAGGATCCCGGGATCTGGACAGATACCTGGGAAGTTTCTTGTTTAGATGAGAAGCCATCAGATCTATTTCTGGAAGTTCCCACATTTGAACAATCTGAAGAAATACCTCTGGGTGAAGAGACCATTCGCCCGGATGCAACGTTTGGCGACTGAGATAATCCGCTTTCCAATTGTCCATACCTGGGATATAAACCGCAGAGATTAGACAGGAGCTGGATTCCGCCCAAACCAAAATTCGAGATACTTCTTTCATAGCCAGAGGACTGTGAGTCCCTCCTTGATGATTGATGTATGCCACAGTTGTGACATTGTCTTATCTGAAAACAATGAACAACTCTCTCCTCAGAAGAGGCCAAGACTGAAGAGCTCTGAAAATTGCACGGAGTTCCAAAATATTGATCGGAAATCTCACCTCCTGAGATTCCCAAACCCCTTGTGCCGTCAGATACCCCCACACAGCTCCCCAACCTGAAAGACTTGTATCTGTTGAGATTATAGTCCAGGTCGGAAGAACAAAGAAGCCCCCTGAACTAAACGATGGTGATCTGTCCACCATGTCAGAGAGTGTCGTAAAATCGGTTTAAAGATATTAATTGAGATATCTTTGAGTAATCCCTGCACCATTGGTTCAGCATACAGAGCTGAAGAGGTCGCATGTGAAAACGAGCAAAGGAGATCGCATCTGATGCGGCAGTCCTAAGACCCAATATTTCCATGCATAAGGCTACCAAAGGGAATGATTGTGACTGAAGGTTTTGACAAGCTGATATCAATGTTAAACTTCTCTTGTCTGACAAGGACAGAGTCATAGACACTGAATTTATCTAGAAACCTAAAAAGGTTACCCTTGTCTGAGGAATCAATGAACTGATTGGTAAATTGATCCTCCAACCATGAACTTGAAGAAACAACACAAGTCGATTCGTATGAGATTCTTCGAAAATGAGAAGACTGAGCAAGTACCAAGATATCGTCCAAATAAGGAAATACCAAAACCCTATTCTCTGATTACAGAAAGAAGGGCACCGAGAACCTTTGAAAAAAATTCTTGGAACTGAGGCTAGGCCAAACAGTAGAGCCACAAAACTGGTAATGCTTGTCTAAAAAGAGAATCTCAGACACTAAAAGTGATCTGGATGAATCGGAATATGCAGATACACATCCTGTAAATCTATTGTAGACATATAATGCCCTTGCTAAACAAAAGGCAGGATAGTCCTACAGTAACCATCTTGAATGTTGGTATCCTAACATAACGAATCAATAATGATAGATCCAGAACTGGTCTGAAGGAATTGACCTTCTTTGGTACAATGAAGAGATAAAATAAAACCCCAGCCCCTGTTCCAGAACTGGAACTGGCATAAATACTCCAGCCAACTCTAGATCTGAAACACATTTCAGAAATGCTGAGCCTTGCTGTGTCAACTGGGACACGGGAAAGAAAAGAATCTCTTAGCAGGAGGCCTTAACTTGAAGCCAATTCTGTACCTTTATGAAACAATGTTTCTGAAACCAGAGATTAAGAACGGAATTGATCCAAATTTCTTTGAAGAAAACGTAATCTGCCCCATACCAGCTGAGCTGGAATAAGGGCCGCACCTTCATAGGTACTTAGGAGCTGGCTATAGGTTTCTATAAGGCTTGGATATATTCCAAACTTGGAAATAGTTTCCAAACTGATACCGCTCCTGAGGATGAAGGATCAGGCTTTTGTTCCTTGTTGTGAGGAAAGGAACGAAATGATTATTTACCCTGGAAAGAAAGGGAAAGCAAAGTTGACTTAGAAGACATGTCAGTATTCCAAGTTTAATCCATAAAGCTTTTCTAGCTAAAATAGCTAGAGACATATACCTGACATCAACTCTAATGATATCAAAAGATGGTATCACCAATAAAATTATTAGCATGTTATAGAATAATAATAATGCTATAAAATTATGATCTGTTACTTGTTGCGCTAAAGCTTCTAACCAAAAAGTTGAAGCTGCAGCAACATCCGCTAAAAATATAGCAGGTCTAAGAAGATTACCTGAACATAAGTAAGCTTTTCTTAGAAAAGATTCAATTTTCCTATCTAAAGGATCCTTAAATGAAGTACTATCTGCCATAGGAATAGTAGTACATTAGCAGGAGTAGAGACAGCCCCATAACCTTAGGGATTTTTGTCCCAAAAAACTCTAATCTGTCAGATGGCACAGGATATAATTTGCTTAAACGTCTAGAAGGAGTAAATAAATTACCCAAATTATTCCATTCCCTGGAAATTACTTCAGAAATAGCATCAGGGAGATAAAACACTTCTGGAATAACTACAGGAGATTTAAAAACCTTATTTAAACGTTTACATTTAGTATCAAGAGGACCAGAATCCTCTATTTCTAATGCAAATAACACTTCTTTAAGTAAAGAACGAATAAATTCCATCTTGAACAAATACAAAGATTTATCAGCATCAACCTCTGAGACAGAAACCTCTGAACCAGAAGAACCATTATCAGTATCAGAATGATGATGTTCATTTAAAAATTCATCTGAAAAAAAGAGAAGTTTTAAAAGACTTTTATGTATACTAGAAGGAGAAATAACAGACATAGCCTTCTTAATGGATTTAAAAAATAAAATCTCTTATGTTATCAGGAACACTCTGAAAATTAGATGTTGACGGACAGCAACAGGTAATGTAACAGTACTAAAGGAAATTTTATCTGCATTAATAAGTTTGACATGACATGCAATACAAATAACAGCTGGAGAAAACAGATACCAAAAGTTTATAGCAGACTTAGCTTGGTAGCTCCAGCACTGTGCAGTGATTTTCCTGTAGTATCTTCTGACTCAGTTGCAACGTGGAACATCTTGCAATATGTAAAAGAAAAAAACAACATATAAAGCAAAATTGATCAAATTCCTTAAATGACAGTTTCAGGAATGGGAAAAAAATGCCAGTGAACAAGCTTCTAGCAACCAGAAGCAATAAATAATGAGACTTAAATAATGTGGAGACAAAAATGACGCCCATATTTTTTAGCGCCAAAAAAGACGCCCACATTATTTGGCGCCTAAATGCTTTTGGCGCCAAAAATGACGCCACATCCGGAACGCCGACATCTTTGACGCAAAATAACGTCAAAAAATGACGCAACTTCCGGCGACACGTATGACGCCGGAAACGGAAAAGAATTTTTGCGCCAAAAAAGTCCGCGCCAAGAATGACGCAATAAAATGAAGCATTTTCAGCCCCCGCGAGCCTAACAGCCCACAGGGAAAAAAGTCAAATTTTTGAGGTAAGAAAAAATATGATAATTCAATGCATAATCCCAAATATGAAACTGACTGTCTGGAAATAAGGAAAGTTGAACATTCTGAGTCAAGGCAAATAAATGTTTGAATACATATATTTAGAACTTTATAAATAAAGTGCCCAACCATAGCTTAGAGTGTCACAGAAAATAAGACTTACTTACCCCAGGACACTCATCTACATGTTTGTAGAAAGCCAAACCAGTACTGAAACGAGAATCAGTAGAGGAAATGGTAAATATAAGAGTATATCGTCGATCTGAAAAGGGAGGTAAGAGATGAATCTCTACGACCGATAACAGAGAACCTTATGAAATAGACCCCGTAGAAGGAGATCACTGCATTCAATAGGCAATACTCTCTTCACATCCCTCTGACATTCACTGCACGCTGAGAGGAAAACCGGGCTCCAACTTGCTGCGGAGCGCATATCAACGTAGAATCTAGCACAAACTTACTTCACCACCTCCCTTGGAGGCAAAGTTTGTAAAACTGATTTGTGGGTGTGGTGAGGGGTGTATTTATAGGCATTTTAAGGTTTGGGAAACTTTGCCCCTCCTGGTAGGAATGTATATCCCATACGTCACTAGCTCATGGACTCTTGTTAATTACATGAAAGAAACTAAGTATAATCACCACAGTCCTCTCACACATCCTATCTATTAGTTGGGTGCAAGAGAATGACTGGGTGTGACGTAGAGGGGAGGAGCTATATAGCAGCTCTGCTGGGTGATCCTCTTGCACTTCCTGTTGGGGAGGAGTTAATATCCCAGAAGTAATGATGACCCGTGGACTGACCACACTTAACAGGAGAAAAAGGGATTATCTTTCTTTTTAAACAACAAAAATTCTGGTGTTGACTGTCCCTTTAAGCTGAAGAAAATTGCACACCTAATATGCACAATAAGCTTTTCTTACATAAAAGTATAGGTTGCAAGGGGTGTTCGATTTATTTTTGTAATTACATCCTTACATTTTAAAAAGCCGTTTACCATTGTAAACAGAATTTTGAGAGGCGAACTAAGTCTAGATTAAAAAGATATAGGGTCAACATCATTAATGGCAATAACGCTAACACAATCCCGAAGGCAGGGGAAAATATTTACTTTTTTTGAGTTAAAGGGACATAAAATGTTGGTAGTATGTTGAAGTAACTGCCATGTATGGTCTGCTACAAAGGCAGATTTAAAGGGACAGCCTACAATATAATTGTTATTGCTTTAAAAATTAAAAAAAAAAATATATAATCCCTTTATTACCCATTCCTCAGTTTTGCATAACCAACACTGTTATATTAATATACTTTTTACCTCTGTGACTACCTTGTATCTAAACATCTTTTGACAGCCCCCTGATCAAATGATGATAATAATAATAATCATCATAATCATCATCTATTTATAAAGCGCCAGCAGATAACGCAGCGCTATACAAGTAATAATAAAACATTACAGGGATGCATTACAAACACACAAGTACAGTATTGGGGTACATTACAGTTGTAGGTGCAATAATTGAGTTATACAAAAGGAGAGGAATGCCCTGCCCTTGAGCACAATCAGAAGTAATTCACTTTAAATACAAAGTGGCCTGCAGGTAGAAAGGCTCTCAATCTTACAATCTAAAGGAGAGGGAATGGACACAGAAGGTAAGGAGAAGGGAAATAAGTCTGATATAAGGCAGGGTAAACTGAGAGTGAGTGAAGTGTGTGGCGTGCAAATGAGGGTTGGGAAAGTGTAACAGAATACGGGAAAGTGTCAGTAGAGAGGCTGTGAGTGTGAATTATTGTCTCTATCCTGGTTCATTAGTGACAGTGACATTACTTTTTTATTTTTTTTATCTATTGACTTGCATTTAGTACTGTGTTGTGCTAAATCTTAAATAACTCCTCGGGCGTGAACACAATGTTATCTATATGGTCCACATGAACTAACAGTCTCCTGCTGTGAAAAGCAGCTGTCTTTAGTGGCTTAGAAACAGGCAGAAATGTAGAGGTTTAAATATTCTAAAGTATATTAATCTAACAATATTGGTTGTGCAAAGCTGGGCAATTGGTAGTAAAGGCGTTATCTATCTTTTTAAACAATAACAATTTTAGTGTAGACTGTCCCTTTAATAAAAAGGCTGTTTTCCCTGCTTACACTGCTGCTTGTTCGTGTTTTGTAGATTGTACACAGAGCATACCAAGCAATTATCCCTGTGCACACATTCGCCTGCAAATAGCGCTGATTAAACCTATAAAAAAATAAAAAACGCCAAAGAAGCAGAGTATTGGCTTTCATGGTCCTTTAATTCTGAATTATAGAGGATTAAAAGGGACATGAAACCCAAAATTGTCCTTTCGTGATTCAGATAGAGCAGGCAATTTTAAACAACTTTCTAACTTACTTTTACTGTCAAATTTTCTTAGTTCTCTTGGTATCTTTTGTTTAGTTTAAAAGCAGGGATGTAAGCTTAGGAGCATGCACATGTCTGTAGCACTATATGGCAGCAGTTTTGCAAGAATGTTATCCATTTTTAACACCACTAGAAGGCAGCACTATTTCCTGCTATGTAGTGCTCCACACACCTACCTAGGTATCTCTTTAACAAAGAATACAGTGGGAAAGATAATCGGAGTAAATTGGAAACTTTTTTTTAAAATGATATGCTTGGTCTGAATCCCAAAATACATTTTCCGGGTTTCCTATCCCTTTAAGTACTTACTTATAGTGTCTTATTTTTTATGTATAAAAGGTAACCTGTCGGTTTGTACAGCGCATTCACTTCTTTTCATACTATAAACTATATAGCTAACTGGTTTCAGTGATAGAAGACATAATGCACAAATTCGTACCTTGACAAGGAACTCTGGGAAAATCCCAAGTTTTGCCAGCGGACTGCTGGAGAACTTGACGGTAGCCACCGGAGCGAGGCCAAAGAACATTTTTATCTTATCAGCCAGCTCAGGCATACTTGAGAATGCTATAAAGGCTAATGAAACAGAAAGTTAGTTTTATATTACACTATGTTACCTTCCTGCTTCAAAATATTCTTTTAAAGGGATACTAAACCCAATTTTTTTCTTTTCTGATTCAGATAGAGAAAGCAATTTTAAGCAACTTTCTAATATACTCATATTATCATTTCTTTTTCATTCTCTTGGTATCTTTGTTTGAAAAAGCAGGAATGAAAGCTTAGGAGCCGGCCCATTTTTTGTTTAGAACCCTTGATAGCACTTGCTGATGGTGACTACATTTAGCCACCAATCAGCAAGCGTTAACCAGGTGCTGAACCTAAAATGGGCCGGCTCCTAAGCTTTCATTCCTGCTTTTTAAATAAAGATACCAAGAGAAAGAAGAAATTAAGAGAAAATTAGAAAGTTGCTTAAAATTGCTTGCTCTATCCGAATCATGAAATAAATAAATTGGGTTCAGTATCCCTTTAAGTAAAATTAGCAATAATTCCAGTAACGATGATTATACACAATATGGCTAATCGGGGGGTGTAATGCACTCACCATAAAATTTTATGCAAGTTTGCATCCAACATGCACATACGTTGGCTCGCCTTACTGCATATGGGCCAATTTATGCTAATCATACATGAAATGTTTAAATGTACTTTATGGTTCTTACGGCAGTCTAGCTTCTTGTTTATACAATATTAGGACTATTTTTTCCTTTCAACATTAACAGCTTTGTTTGAGGAAGAGCAATTTCTGCATCTATGCTTAAACCTCAGTGAAGATAAAACATAAATTATGCTTACCAGATCATTTCCTTTCCTTGTGTATGAGGAGAGTCAACGGCTTCATTCTTTACTTCTGGGAAATATAGAACCTGGCCACCAGGAGGAGGCAAAGACACCCCAGCCAAAGGCTTAAATACCTCCCCCACTTCCCTCATCCCCCAGTCCTTCTGCCGAGGGAACAAGGAACAGTAGGAGAAATATCAGGGTATAAAAGGTGCCAGAAGAGCAAAACCAAAATTTAAGTCCGCCCAACGGAGAATTCGTGCAGGGGCCGTGGACTCTCCTCATACAGAAGGAAAGGAAATGATCTGGTAAGCATAATTTATGTTTTCCTTCTTAATTAGAGGAGAGTCCACGGCTTCATTCCTTAATTGTGGGAAACATATACCCAAGCTCTAGAGGACACTGAATGAAAACGGGAGGGTAAAGAGAGAGGCGGACCCTGTTCTGAGGGCACCACAGCCTGCAAAAATCCTTCTCTCAAAAGCTGCTTCTGCCGAAGCAAAAACGCAAAATATGTAAAATTTTTAGAAAAAAAAAATATGTAAGGAAGAACAGGAAGTTGCCCTACAAATCTGATCCCTAAAGGCCTCATTCTCAAAACCCAAGAAGGACCTACAGCTCTAGTTGAATGAGCCTTAATCCTCTGATAAGGCTTGTGTCTCGCTGACTCTATAAGCAAAGTGAGCATGCTCCTCAACCAGAAAAACAAGGAAGTGGACGAGGCTACCTGCCCCTTAAGCTTCCCAGAATAGACACAAACAAGGAGGAAGTTTAACAAAAACTCCTTTGTAGCCTGAAGAAAAAACTTCAAGGCCCGAACCACATCCAAGTTATGAAATAACCACTACTTAGAAGGAGGAGGATTAAGACACAAGGAAGGTAACCACAATCTCCTGATTGATGTTGCGAGGAAGAAAACCTAACCCAGAGAGAACAGCCTTAGCCTCATGAAAAAGGACCTCACATTGCAAGGCAGCCATCTCAGACACTCTGTGCGCTGAAGCAATAGCCAATAGAAAAAAAAAAAAAAAAGATAAAAAAAGAACCTTCTAAGACAGAAAATCTTAATGACAACTCCATGCATAAGCCCAAAAGGAGCCTTCTGCAAAACATAGAACAAGATGTAAACTCCAAGGAGGAGCACTAGATCTAAACACAGGCCTGATCTAGTCAAAGTCTGAACAAGACTGGACATATCGAAGGTCCATGAGCCTCTCAGGCAGTAAAACAGATAGGGCAGAAATCAGTCCCCTAAGGGAGCTAACAGAAGGCCCTTTCCCCAGAACACCCTGGAGAAAGGAAAGGATCCTCGAAAACCTGGCCTTATCCTAGAAGAATCCCCACTCTACATACCAGAGAATTAGTCCTGCACTCCTTATGATAGATGTGACTATACACCGGCTTATGAGCTAGAACGAGAGTAACAACATTTTTTCAGAAAAGAACCTCTCTTGGCTAAGACTAAGCGTTCAAGTCCACGCAGTCCGCCTCAGAGAGTCCTGGTTGTGATGAACACAAGGACCATGCTCCAGCAGATCCCTGTAACAAGGTCCATGGAGGCAAAGCCCTAAACTGCGTCACAACTCTAGATATAAATGGAGCAAACGGTCTTACCGACATCAGCTCCTGCTAGGATCGGCCATCCACAACAAAGAGCAACATGGTCGAAAAGAAGAAGGTTAAAAGAAACCGCTAAGGAATGCTAGATGTCTAGCATATTCAGGATGAAAAGGCCGGAGCCCCACCTGGGTTCAAACCCACCTTCTGCTACAGAAGCGGTGGAGCTAAAACCGACGCCTTGAAAGCCTGATCAGCTTCCTCATCCAACACAAACATTCAAGCAGGGAATGATTGTAGGGGACATTCGAACCTGAAGACTACGCTCATAGATAGGGTCGCTGGCAATGAGCCAACGTGGACTTCCGCCTACCACCAAACACGAGACCCCCCGATTAGCAGGAGGAACTGTCCTTCTTCAAAAGAAGGACTCCCCACTGAAAGATCCCAACTGGTACAAACTCAGAAGAGCAAATCCCCCAAGTACAAAGCTCGCTGAGGAACCAAAGGAATAGTTGGAAGGAAACTCCCAATCCACTGACCTCCCTAGGACACTCTCTCCCCACGACCAGGTTAAAACCACCCCGGGAGAACTAAGAGAAAAATTTCTGAGAACAGGAAGATCTGAACGGAGCACTGGGATTTGATTTCCCTCACAGGTATTCCATGTAAGATTGTTAAGACAGAAACACCAGCAACATGCCAAAGTCACAGCCTCGGCTGTGTCTATCACTCTCCACCCGCGCATCCCAAAGACCAGAAGGAGGCTGGAGGGCATAACCCAATGGAACATTCGCACAGGATGAAAAGAAAGCTGCCACAGCAGGATTCAATGCTAAGCTTTCAGCTTGATAGGCAGGGTAGATAAAAATCCCTGTCCCTAATACCAAACAGCATCCAGATCCACCCTGGTGTCGACACCAGCAACTCAGGTCTAGATCCAACTCGGAGGA
The DNA here is from genome assembly GCF_027579735.1 of Bombina bombina. Classification (NCBI taxonomy): domain Eukaryota; kingdom Metazoa; phylum Chordata; class Amphibia; order Anura; family Bombinatoridae; genus Bombina; species Bombina bombina. The sequence goes on from NC_069507.1 coordinate 70,779,865, forward strand.
TCGAAAAGACACGAGAAATCCCTAAAAGTCTATTAGCAGGCGAAGGTAAGAAACCCAGAAAAGTCGAGACTCGGGAACCACCAAAAATCTGGAAGCAGGATACTGCCACCTTAAACCCCAGATGCCAAGAAGGATCAGAACGAGGTTTACTGAAAGATACGGTTCCTAAGAACCGAATTTGCACAACAAGGATGAAACAGGAAAGGGATCCTTCTTCCAAAGGAAGGAAGGGAGAACCTTACATTCTCCAGCGAAAAGAAGAACTGAAAAGCTCTGTTCAATATCATAGAACCCAGTTAGGACGAGAAGACCCTCCCCCTATTAGGGCATACACCAACAGTGGGAGAAAAAATCCCGCAATGTGATAGATACCAGGACAATGACTCCAAAAGGTCCCTGACAAGACAAATGTCCAGAAAAAAAGCCTAGTTCCGGTCTCTAGGACCCATAGATCCATATGATCCAGTATCAAGCACCCATTCCAGATAATACCTAAACAGGTCCAGCCTGTGAACTAGGATAGATGGGCCTGCTGTACCTGGACCGGAATCTAGAAGAGAAAGCTCTTTCTCCTAAGTAGAAAGAAGGAACAGACCTAACTAGTATCCACAACAGGGCCTGCCTGTCATCTAGGGTACAACGTTTCCTCTAAAATATTGGGGGAACTATCATCCTGAGCAGATATAAGCTTCCACTGGAAGTCTCCAACAATCTCGACTATCAAAGTCGATAGTATCAAAAATCCCATGTGACGAAACGTCTTTCTAAGGAGAGTTTCTAAAACAATCCAGAGTTAAAAAAAACAAAAAACTATCCGGAACGGAATAGCAAAGAAAAGGGCAAGTGCCCACAGTGATAAGCTGAAAAGGAGTGTGTAAACAAAAACAGGTCCTGCCTGTCACAAGACAGAACCCCCCATAGAGCTCAGAACTGGGATTCTAAATAAACGAAAAAACTAAAGTAAAACAAGACGACAAGGAATATCACCATCCTCCACTCTTAATTAAGATCGTTATCTGATTTAGAGGGCTGAGATTCCACTGACAGAGCAGTACTGGAAACCTCTAACATCGCCAAAACATCTCTCAGAAGTAAAGGCAGGCGTGCCAATTTAAATCTAAATGCTAGGCCCTCTGCAGTCGGAGAACCCAAGTCAGCAGACTCTCACCCTGGAGGTTCTCCCTCTGAAGTCTCAGAGGGAACCACATCCCCAGAGGAATGAAAATAACCTGTACGTTCCATATCAGCCTAAGAGCCTGAACGTTCTTACACCAAAGCAGTCAATATCACTTAACAAATATGATTAAAAAACCCCACTGTTCAATAATCCCCCTCAGGAGATATTAACCCTTGATTCCATAAAGATAAAGAAGTCCCACTGTGACCGTGTCTTCTATCGTTAACATGTGTGTAAAATACTGAAACGATCTTACCGGAATCTATGCCGTGGAACAGTGACACTGTCCTTCAAGTTTGACAGATTGTAGCAGCACTTCTGACATGGACTTGAGTTAAGAAAGCAGGCAGCGAAACTCGTCAACGCTGATTGCATAAGGAGCTGTTAATATGAGTCTGGATGTGTTTGCAGAAAGACTCTCCCTGCATCTCCAGACTCTAACTTTCGACAATGCTTTCACTGAGAGGCTGACAAGACTACTTAAAACTCCAATCCCATCTCGAAGAGTACTACCCTCCATAAGGAACTACTCCGAAATCTTCTGACACTTCTCTGCCAACCTCCTGTGACAAAAGGCAAAGAATGACTGGAGGATGAGGGAAGTGGGGGAGGTATTTAAGCCTTTGGCTGGGGTGTCTTTGCCTCCTCCTGGTGGCCAGGTTCTGTATTTCCCACAAGTAAGGAATAAAGCCGTGGACTCTTCATATTAAGAAGGAAATCATATTTTTTTACACCTAACTTCTAACAACAGCATGAAAACAGCTCTAGAAACAGAAGGAAGACAACAAAATATTTTAAATACTTTGCTAAAACTATGATAGAACCACCCATATAGGATTAACTTATACCTGATTAAAAAGAAGTTCTGCTCCCCTCCATGAGAAGGAAGATATCCTTGTGGCTATAAAATTATAGGTCATATTTTTATACAAGGACATTTACATGATTATGTGCCACTGCCCGAGTAATAGGGGAAGACAAGCCCAGTTGTGACCAGCAAATTACTCTCAGCTTGTACTAATATGTAGAATGTATACTGGGAAAGTATAAAAAAGTGATCTAATAAAGGTGGGTCCATTTTGTTTTCATCATGTGTTCATAAAATAATGGTATAGTTTGAATCTGCTGCAAACCCCCCAATATTTTATATGTGTGGGTTTCTTACTGAAAATTATACAGTATGACTTACATGTGAGCAGTATCTAAAACTTTCAAGACAGCTTAACACAGGAGTGTGACATGGCTAAGCAGTTAAAAATGTCTGCATCATAAGACTACTTTTTATTTTCATACTTAAAAGGGACATAACTCATATACTAAATCACTTGAAAGTGATGTATCATAACTGTAAAAATCCGACATGAAAATATTACCTGAGAATCTATATGTAAAAAACAGAATTTATGCTTACCTGATAAATTACTTTCTCCAACGGTGTGTCCGGTCCACGGCGTCATCCTTACTTGTGGGGATATTCTCTTCCCCAACAGGAAATGGCAAAGAGCCCAGCAAAGCTGGTCACATGATCCCTCCTAGGCTCCGCCTACCCCAGTCATTCGACCGACGTACAGGAGGAATATGCATAGGAGAAATCATATGATACCGTGGTGACTGTAGTTAGAGAAAATAATTCATCAGACCTGATTAAAAAACCAGGGCGGGCCGTGGACCGGACACACCGTTGGAGAAAGTAATTTATCAGGTAAGCATAAATTCTGTTTTCTCCAACATAGGTGTGTCCGGTCCACGGCGTCATCCTTACTTGTGGGAACCAATACCAAAGCTTTAGGACACGGATGAAGGGAGGGAGCAAATCAGGTCACCTAAATGGAAGGCACCACGGCTTGCAAAACCTTTCTCCCAAAAATAGCCTCCGAAGAAGCAAAAGTATCAAATTTGTAAAATTTGGCAAAAGTGTGCAGTGAAGACCAAGTCGCTGCCTTACATATCTGATCAACAGGAGCCTCGTTCTTGAAGGCCCATGTGGAAGCCACAGCCCTAGTGGAGTGAGCTGTGATTCTTTCAGGAGGCTGCCGTCTGGCAGTCTCATAAGCCAATCGGATAATGCTTTTAAGCCAAAAAGAAAGAGAGGTAGAAGTTGCTTTTTGACCTCTCCTTTTACCAGAATAAACAACAAACAAAGAAGATGTTTGTCTGAAATCCTTAGTAGCCTCTAAATAGAATTTTAGAGCACGGACTACGTCCAAATTGTGTAACAAACGTTCCTTCTTTGAAACTGGATTCGGACACAAAGAAGGTACAACTATCTCCTGGTTAATATTTTTGTTGGAAACAACCTTCGGAAGAAAACCAGGCTTAGTACGCAAAACCACCTTATCTGCATGGAACACCAGATAGGGCGGGGAACACTGCAAAGCAGATAACTCAGAAACTCTTCTAGCAGAAGAAATTGCAACCAAAAACAAAACTTTCCAAGATAATAACTTAATATCTACGGAATGTAAGGGTTCAAACGGAACCCCCTGAAGAACTGAAAGAACTAGATTTAGACTCCAGGGAGGAGTCAAAGGTCTGTAAACAGGCTTGATCCTAACCAGAGCCTGAACAAAATCTTGAACATCTGGCACAGCTGCCAGCTTTTTGTGAAGTAAAACAGATAAAGCAGAGATCTGTCCCTTCAGAGAACTTGCAGATAATCCTTTCTCCAAACCTTCTTGTAGAAAGGATAGAATCTTAGGAATTTTTATCTTGTTCCATGGGAATCCTTTAGATTCACACCAACAGATATATTTTTTCCATATTTTATGGTAAATTTTTCTAGTTACAGGCTTTCTAGCCTGAATAAGAGTATCTATTACAGAATCTGAAAACCCACGCTTTGATAAAATCAAGCGTTCAATCTCCAAGCAGTCAGTTGGAGGGAAACCAGATTCGGATGTTCGAATGGACCCTGAACAAGAAGGTCCTGTCTCAAAGGTAGCTTCCATGGTGGAGCCGATGACATATTCACCAGGTCTGCATACCAAGTCCTGCGTGGCCACGCAGGAGCTATCAAGATCACTGAAGCCCTCTCCTGATTGATCCTGGCTACCAGCCTGGGAATGAGAGGAAACGGTGGGAATACATAAGCTAGGTTGAAGGTCCAAGGCGCTACTAGTGCATCCACTAGAGTCGCCTTGGGATCCCTGGATCTGGACCCGTAACAAGGAACCTTGAAGTTCTGACGAGAGGCCATCAGATCCATGTCTGGAATGCCCCATAATTGAGTTATTTGGGCAAAGATTTCCGGATGGAGTTCCCACTCCCCCGGATGGAAAGTCTGACGACTCAGAAAATCCGCTTCCCAATTTTCCACTCCTGGGATGTGGATTGCAGACAAGTGGCAGGAGTGATCCTCCGCCCATTGAATTATCTTGGTCACTTCCTCCATCGCCAGGGAACTCCTTGTTCCCCCTGATGGTTGATATATGCAACAGTCGTCATGTTGTCTGATTGAAACCTTATGAATTTGGCCTTTGTTAGATGAGGCCAAGCTTTGAGAGCATTGAATATCGCTCTCAGTTCCAGAATGTTTATCGGGAGAAGAGATTCTTCCCGAGACCATAGACCCTGCGCTTTCAGGGGTTCCCAGACCGCGCCCCAGCCCACCAGGCTGGCGTCGGTCGTGACAATGACCCACTCTGGTCTGCGGAAGCTCATTCCCTGTGACAGGTTGTCCAGGGTCAGCCACCAACGGAGTGAATCTCTGGTCTTTAGATCTACTTGAATCGCCGGAGACAAGTCTGTATAATCCCCATTCCACTGTCTGAGCATGCACAGTTGTAATGGTCTTAGATGAATTCATGCAAAAGGAACTATGCCCATTGCTGCAACCATCAATCCTATTACTTCCATGCACTGCGCTATGGAAGGATGAAGAACAGAATGAAGAACTTGACAAGAGCTTAGAAGTTTTGATTTTCTGACCTCTGTCAGAAAAATCTTCATTTCTAAGGAATCTATTATTGTTCCCAAGAAGGGAACTCTTGTTGACGGGGACAGAGAACTTTTTTCTATGTTCACTTTCCATCCGTGAGATCTGAGAAAGGCTAGGACGATGTCCGTATGAGCCTTTGCTTTTGACAGAGACGACGCTTGAATCAGGATGTCGTCCAAGTAAGGTACTACTGCAATGCCCCTTGGTCTTAGCACCGCTAGAAGGGACCCTAGTACCTTTGTGAAAATCCTTGGAGCAGTGGCTAATCCGAATGGAAGTGCCACAAACTGGTAATGCTTGTCCAGAAAAGCGAACCTTAGGAACCGATGATGTTCCTTGTGGATAGGAATATGTAGGTACGCATCCTTTAAATCTACCGTGGTCATAAATTGACCTTCCTGGATGGTAGGAAGGATCGTTCGAATGGTTTCCATTTTGAACGATGGAACCCTGAGAAATTTGTTTAGAATCTTGAGATCTAAAATTGGTCTGAATGTTCCCTCTTTTTTGGGAACTATGAACAGGTTGGAGTAAAACCCCATCCCTTGTTCTCCTAATGGAACTGGATGAATCACTCCCATTCTTAACAGGTCTTCTACACAATGTAAGAATGCCTGTCTTTTTATTTGGTTTGAAGATAATTGAGACCTGTGGAACCTTCCCCTTGGGGGTAGTTCCTTGAATTCCAGGAGATAACCCTGAGAAACTATTTCTAGTGCCCAAGGATCCTGAACATCTCTTGCCCAACCCTGAGCAAAGAGAGAAAGTCTGCCCCCCACCAGATCCGGTCCCGGATCGGGGGCCATCACTTCATGCTGTTTTGGTAGCAGTGGCAGGTTTCTTGGCCTGCTTACCCTTGTTCCAGCCTTGCATCGGTCTCCAGGCTGGTTTGGGTTGAGAAGTATTACCCTCTTGCTTAGAGGATGTAGAACTTGAGGCTGGTCCGTTTCTGCGAAAGGGACGAAAATTAGGCTTATTTTTAGCCTTAAAAGACCTATCCTGAGGAAGGGCGTGGCCCTTTCCCCCAGTGATGTCTGAGATAATCTCTTTCAAGTCAGGACCAAACAGTGTTTTACCCTTGAAAGGGATGTTAAGCAATTTTGTCTTGGAAGACACATCCTCTGACCAAGACTTTAGCCAAAGCGCTCTGCGCGCCACAATAGCAAACACTGAATTTTTCGCCGCTAATCTAGCTAATTGCAAAGCGGCATCTAAAATAAAAGAGTTAGCCAATTTAAGTGCTTGAACTCTGTCCATAACCTCCTCATACGAAGATTCTTTATTAAGCGACTTTTCTAGTTCTTCGAACCAGAAACACGCTGCTGTAGTGACAGGAACAATGCATGAAATTGGTTGTAGAAGGTAACCTTGCTGAACAAACATCTTTTTAAGCAAACCCTCTAATTTTTTATCCATAGGATCTTTGAAAGCACAACTATCTTCTATAGGGATAGTAGTGCGTTTGTTTAGAGTAGAAACCGCCCCCTCGACCTTGGGGACTGTCTGCCATAAGTCCTTTCTGGGGTCGACCATAGGAAATAATTTCTTAAATATAGGGGGAGGAACAAAAGGTATGCCAGGCCTTTCCCATTCCTTATTTACTATGTCCGCCACCCGCTTGGGTATAGGAAAAGCATCGGGGGGCACCGGGACCTCTAGGAACTTGTCCATCTTACATAATTTCTCTGGAATGACCAAATTGTCACAATCATCCAGAGTAGATAATACCTCCTTAAGCAGTGCGCGGAGATGTTCTAATTTAAATTTAAATGTTACAACATCAGGTTCAGCTTGTTGAGAAATTTTTCCTGAATCTGAAATTTCTCCCTCAGACAAAACCTCCCTCCTGGCCCCTTCAGATTGGTGTGAGGGTATGTCAGAACAATTATCATCAGCGTCCTCTTGCTCTTCAGTGTTTAAAACAGAGCAATCGCGCTTTCTCTGATAAGTAGGCATTTTGGATAAAATGTTTGCAATAGAATTATCCATTACAGCCGTTAATTGTTGCATAGTAATAAGTATTGGCGCACTAGATGTACTAGGGGCCTCTTGTGTGGGCATAACTGGTGTAGACACAGAAGGGGATGATGCAGTACCATGCTTACTCCCCTCATTTGAGGAATCATCTTGGGCAACATCATTATCAGTGGCATCATTGTCCCTACTTTGTTTGGACACTATGTCACAATCATCACATATATTCAAATGGGGAGAAACCTTGGCTTTCAAACATATAGAACATCGTTTATCTGATGGTTCAGACATGTTAAACAGGCTTAAACTTGACAACAAAGCACAAAAAACGTTTTAAAATAAAACCGTTACTGTCACTTTAAATTTTAAACTGAACACACTTTATTACTGAATATGTGAAAAAGTATGAAGGAATTGTTCAAAATTCACCAAAATTTCACCACAGTGTCTTAAAGCCTTAAAAGTATTGCACACCAAATTTAAAAGCTTTAACCCTTAAAATAACGGAACCGGAGCCGTTTTTACATTTAACCCCTATACAGTCCCAGGTATCTGCTTTGCTGATACCCAACCAAGCCCAGAGGGGAATACGATACCAAATGACGCCTTCAATAAGCTTTTTCAGTGGTTCTTAGCTCCTCACACATGCATCTGCATGCCTTGCTCTCCAAAAACAACTGCGCATTAGTGGCGCGAAAATGAGGCTCTGCCTATGACTAGAAAAGGCCACCAGTGAAAAAGGTGTCCAATACAGTGCCTGCCGTTTTTTTAAAACAATCCCCAAGATTATAAGAACTATTAAGAGTTATAATCTGCCAAATATGCTTAGAAAGTAATCGTTTTAGCCCAGAAAAATGTCTACCAGTCTTTTAAGCCCTTATGAAGCCCTTTATTCTTTTACTTAACTAAGAAAATGGCTTACCGGTTCCCATAGGGAAAATGACAGCCTTCCAGCATTACAAAGTCTTGTTAGAAATGTGGCCAGTCATACCTCAAGCAGCAAAGTCTGCCAACTGTTTCCCCCAACTGAAGTTACTTCATCTCAACAGTCCTGTGTGGAAACAGCAATCGATTTTAGTAACGTTTGCTAAAATCATCTTCCTCTTACAAACAGAAATCTTCATCTCTTTTCTGTTTCAGAGTAAATAGTACATACCAGCACTATTTTAAAATAACAAACACTTGATTGAAGGATAAAAACTACATTTAAACACCAAAAAACTCTTAACCATCTCCGTGGAGATGTTGCCTGTGCAACGGCAAAGAGAATGACTGGGGTAGGCGGAGCCTAGGAGGGATCATGTGACCAGCTTTGCTGGGCTCTTTGCCATTTCCTGTTGGGGAAGAGAATATCCCCACAAGTAAGGATGACGCCGTGGACCGGACACACCTATGTTGGAGAAAAGGAAGATATTTTACCTCACAATTTCCTCAGCTCACCAGAGTAAGTGCTGTGTAAAAAGTTATAATTCAGCTGCTGTCCAGCTGCAGGTTAAAAAAAAAAAGGATGAAATGAACAGCAGCCAATCAGCATCAACAGTGCTGAGGTCATGAACTTTTTTACTGTGACCTCATGAGATTTCACTTAACTCTCATGAGATTTCATAGTAAACTTCCTTAAACTGAATAGGGAAATAACATAAGTGTGCATGAGGCTCACTCCCTTGTCCCGGGACAGGCATACTGATTTGCTGCTTAAAGTCAATTACAATGGGGTATGAATACTTAGGACATTTTGAGGTAAAATATATTTATTTTTTACATAGAGATGTTCCGGTGATATTTTCTAGTCAGCTTTTTACAGCTATGCTGCATCACTTTCAAGTGTTTCAACATTTAGATATCATGGCCCTTTAAGAAGGCATGTCCCTTTCCATCAATATATCTGTGGGAGCTAAAGAGGGCCCTCATGTGACAGTGAGAGTTAAAACGACATATCCTGCTAGTTTTAACCTCAACTAAAAACTACTTATTTCTAACTGAAAAATGCCCATTAAAATATCCTGCATCTTATAATCAAAATTAATAATGGGTATAAACTTACACTGGTATTTTATACAAATTGGATGCTTCTTCTATTGCAGTGTGATTTATATGTAAAAATAAACATGAATATCACCAGCTCTATAGAAAGGCACGATTAGTTTACTTACCTATTGTGGTACCCTGAGAATGGCCAATGTAATATATTTTCTCCTGCTTTGTTTTTTGTAAAATAAAGTTTATAACTGCAGGTAGATCTTGTTTCGCCATCTCATCATAACTGAAAAAAACATGATATTAATTTGCGTTATCTCTCCATAAATAAAACAGACAAATAATGATGCTAGATAAACGATTAATTGATAATAACTAAGGGATCGATCACTATTTTGTAGACAAATATATTGAATAATTTTCAACAGAAACATTCTTTTGATAAATAAGTTTATACGGTTTTTTTTAAAGGATTGTTAACAAACCCAATTAAAAAGGAACATGAAACCCATTTTTATTCCTTTGTGATTCAGATAGATCATGCAATTTTAAATAACTTTCCAATTGATTTCTATAGTCTAATTTGTTTTGTTCTCTTTGTGGAAAGGATACCTAGGTAGGCTCAGAAGCTGCTGATTGGTGGCTGCAAAAATATGCCTCTTGCCATTGGCTTTCAGCTAGCTCCCATTAATGCATTATTGTTCTTTCAAAAAAGGATACCAAGAGACTGAAGTAAATAAAAAAAAAACATAATTTATGCTTACCTGATAAATTTATTTCTCTTGTAGTGTATCCAGTCCACGGATAGTTGCACTTCCTGTTGGGGAGGAGTTAATATCCCATAAGTAATGGATGATCCGTGGACTGGATACACTTAACAAGAGAAATAGAAGTAAATTGGAAAGTTGTTTAAAACTGCACAATCTACTTGAATTATGAAAGAAATGAAAGCTTCCTTTAATTTAAAATATATCATATTTATTTAGGCTCATAGTACTAAAAAAATACCTAAAAGACCAGAACTCGTCCTCCTCTGGTGAAAGGGTTTTGTGTTTCTTAGACCAGGTGTTCCCTCGACTGTTTCCCATCCAAACATCATAACCGGCATCTGCTAGGATGAAACCCAAGCTATTGTTTGCAAGATTACTGACCCAGTTGCTACCATCTGCCAGCAAACCGTGCTGAAGGAAAACCACAGGTCTAGGGCCTAAAATAAACATAAATGTCTTAAGTATTCCAGGTAAGATCCATAATGTGATTTTTACTTACAATACAGAGTTCACAAATCAAAAACATATACATAAAGATATAGATATATATATATATATACATACATATACACACACATACATACACACACAGTATATATACATACATATACACACACATACATACACACACAGTATATATACATACATATACACACACATACATACACACACAGTATATATATATACACACACATACATACACACACACAGTATATATATATACACACACATACATACACACACAGTATATATATATACACACACATACATACACACACAGTATATATATATACACACACATACATACACACACAGTATATATATATACACACACATACATACACACACAGTATATATATATACACACACATACATACACACACAGTATATATATATACACACACATACATACACACACAGTATATATATATACACACACATACATACACACACAGTATATATATATACACACACATACATACACACACAGTATATATATATACACACACATACATACACACACAGTATATATATATACACACACATACATACACACACACAGTATATATATATACACACACATACATACACACACAGTATATATATATACACACACATACATACACACACAGTATATATATATACACACACATACATACACACACAGTATATATATATACACACACATACATACACACACAGTATATATATATACACACACATACATACACACACAGTATATATATATACACACACATACATACACACACACAGTATATATATATACACACACATACATACACACACAGTATATATATATACACACACATACATACACACACAGTATATATATATACACACACATACATACATACACAAACAATATATATATATATATACACACACATACATACATACACAAACAATATATATATATATATTTTTTTTTTTCCCTTTATAGTATTTTTTCCTTCTCTCTATTTAACATTGCTTACAACATTACAACACAAACATAAAAGTAAATTTATAACAAAAGTACGTTTTATACATGCTTTAGATATTAAAAAGTGCTTTGTCAAATATCTGCATACAAAATAACTTTTTAAAATCAATTAAAACCTCTTGAGTTTTGTTTATCTTATTTCCTCTAAGGGGTAGTTATATTTGAACTCCTACACTGATTAACCAATCACTGTGCAGCTTGTACTCTCCTGTATCTCTTGAACTTTGGAGAAGTAGAAAAGCAGTTATCATTTATTTGTATAGCACCGCAAAATTCTGTAGTGCTGGCTATGTTTCATATTTAAATTACTGGAAAAGCAAGCAAATTAAATTATGAAAGTGTACTATAAAGTTGTTCACTTACATAATGAAAGCTTTTCTGGGAAATTACATTTCAAGTTGTCTCTTTAAACACTAATGATTCCTATACTCTGCACGGACAGTTGGCATCAGACACTTTAGTCCAATCATGGACTGAGAATAAAGGCAGGATCGGCGCTATTGCACAATGCATTTTTAAATGCTTTAATAAACTATTATTCTGGCATTCTTTTCGATAAAAAAAAAAAAAACACATTAAGGGAATGAACAGTGGGGGTTGCAGACAGGATTTTCAACACAATTATGCTCTACAGCATTAAAACATTTAAATGTCAACACCATTAAAGGGATAGTCCAAATTAAAACTTTCATTATTCAGATAAGGCATGTAATTTTAAACAACTTTTTAATTTACTTTATTAATCAAATTTGTTTTGTTCTCTTGGTATTCTTAGTTGAAAGCTAAACTTAGGTAGGATCATATGCTCATTTCTATGCCCTTGAAGGCCGCCTCTTATTTGAATGTATTTGACAGTGTGTCACAGCTAGAGGGTGTTAGTTCATGTGTTTCATATAAATAACATTGTGCTCACGCACGTGGACTTATTTAAGAGTCAGCACTAATTTCCTGAAATGCAAGTCTGTCAAAGGAACTGATATAAGGGGGCAGTCTGCAGAAGCTAAGATACAAGGTAATTACAGAGGTAACGAGTATATTTCTATAAAAGTGTTGGTTATGAAAAACTGGGGAATGGCAAATAAAGGGATTTTTGCCGTTTACTATCCCTTTAATCATTTTCTGTACTTTATTGTCCCAAACGTCTGCAAACTCCTTAGTTATCTCTTAAATCATACCACTATTAAAAAAAACACATTGTAATCATGCAGCTATAATATAAGCTAGCCAGATTAGTGGTGTCTTACAAATATAAATGTTTCTTATATTTCAGGTGTGCTCAAACTTTTTTTTTTAGGTGGAGGGATAAATCCCATTATGATCACATTTATACTGAAAATAAAACCTCAAAATAACAGATTATAGTCACATTTTAGTTAAAACTTACATGGAAACGAGTAATTAACAAGGTTAGTTTAACCGCATATACTATTCATGTTTGCAAACTTCGCTAACAAATGATTGATGTCTGTTTTCTGCTAGGTGGTGCTAACGGACATGCACAAAAAAAAAAAACCTTGGAGAGAAGAATGTTGGCCCTTGGACCACAGTCTTGGCATCTGTTATATGCAATACATGGATAATAACACGGCCGTACAACACTTGGTGGCGCTCATGCTGTTTATGTAGAAATATGTAGTTAGGCAGCCTTAGTCTTCATAAGTCTGTCTCATAACTTTAATAACAATTGAATTGGTTGAACTTTAATATGTCTTTTTTAAATTAGTGGTACATTAAACAGGTTATTACTTTATAAATTGTACAATAAACAGACTGATGAGTTTATTGTAAAAAGCACAAAACTAACGTTTATAAGTCCTATGATTAATGCAGCTTTATTGTGCAAAAATAGTTTGTAATATCACCTAGCAAACATCAGATTTGCTCAGAAACATTTGTAAATAATGACCTCTCGGTTCCAGTGAGTAAATTCAAATATATTACAAGAGATTGATCAACATTCTACACAGTGCAACATCAGTTTTCAAATTCAGTCTTTCCAAGCAATAAGAAAACATGGTTTTCTAATAGTTTTTATATTACTTTGCAATGCGTAATTTTATCATATACTTTACATAGAATGGAATACCATTGGTGAGAATTCTCTATAAAAAAAACAAACAACTTGCACCATCTTTCAAATGATTAATACAACTATGAATTTGTGAGCTTTAACCTCTTAAATGGATACAAAACTGCAAAATGAAAATGCTCTAATGTGTTAGAGAATTGTATTATTGCACTATTTATTGCATATAGCTATGGGGGTCGAATCCAATCCTTCCAATGCTGAGTTTTTTTTGGCGACCAGTCACTTTTTCAAGTTCTGAGTGATCACATTCCAAATGATTAACACTAGCCATTCCCTGGTGGTCCGTGGAGGTACAGGAGTGTGCCCATCTAAGTAGGAAACATGCTGGCTATTCCGCGGCATTGGTCTGGCCCAGGAGAAACCAAATTCAATTGTGGTAGGTCCTCTCCCCTCTCTCGCGAGTCCAGAGCTCTCTGTGCGGCGGAGCGATGCCATGGTAACCCGCGCAATGCTCTGTCTGCCGGGCCTCGCGAGAGAGGGGGAGGACCTACCACAATTGAATTTGGAGTCTCCTGGGACAGACCCTGCACGGAATAGCCAGCATTTTTCACAGAATGGGCCCCCTTCACTGAGACAGGACAGCAGTAACCAGGGGGCCCACAGATAAAGCGGTACGAGGGGGGAGCAGTACCGGGGGCAGGAGGAGGATTGGAGGCGGCTCATTTTCGGCCATTTTGGTCCTCTTTCGGACGAAATGCGCAATGCACATTCTCTGCCGAAATTTCGGTGCATCCCTAATTTCCTGCCATGTAGTGTTTGGGTTTTAAATCTCTTTAAGCATGTGCAATACACTCTGAAGTGGTCACAGACACCATATATATATATATATCAATATATGGTCTAGTTTAATTTAATCTATATCACCACTATTGTATTGTCTATCAGTAGCGGACGGGACAAACATTTACATTATATATATATATATATTTAAAGGGACATGAAACAGCAACATTTTCTTAAAATGATTCAGATAGAGCATGTGTTTTTTTACTTCTATTATCAAATATGCTTTGTTCTCTTGGTATCCTTTCCTGAAGAGGAAGAAATGCACTACTGTGAGCTAGCTGAACACATCAGGTACTCTAATGGCAAGAAGCAGTGAGAGTGTTTTTTGTAAACGTTGTCTGAACAGTGAGAGTGGGTTTTTGTAAACAAGGTCTGAACAGTGAGAGTGGGTTTTTGTAAACAAGGTCTGAACAGTGAGAGTGGGTTTTTGTAAACGAGGTCTGAACAGTGAGAGTGGGTTTTTGTAAAGCGGTCTGAACAGTGAGAGTGGGTTTTTGTAAAGCGGTCTGAACAGTGAGAGTGGCTTTTTGTAAACGAGGTCTGAACAGTGAGAGTGGCTTTTTGTAAACGTGGTCTGAACAGTGAGAGTGGCTTTTTGTAAACGTGGTCTGAACAGTGAGAGTGGCTTTTTGTAAACGTGGTCTGAACAGTGAGAGTGGGTTTTTGTAAACGTGGTCTGAACAGTGAGAGTGGGTTTTTGTAAACGCGGTCTGAACAGTGAGAGTGGGTTTTTGTAAACGCGGTCTGAACAGTGAGAGTGGCTTTTTGTAAACGAGGTCTGAACAGTGAGAGTGGCTTTTTGTAAACGAGGTCTGAACAGTGAGAGTGGCTTTTTGTAAACGAGGTCTGAACAGTGAGAGTGGCTTTTTGTAAACGAGGTCTGAACAGTGAGAGTGGCTTTTTGTAAACGCGGTCTGAACAGTGAGAGTGGCTTTTTGTAAACGCGGTCTGAACAGTGAGAGTGGGTTTTTGTAAACGCGGTCTGAACAGTGAGAGTGGGTTTTTGTAAACGCGGTCTGAACAGTGAGAGTGGGTTTTTGTAAACGAGGTCTGAACAGTGAGAGTGGGTTTTTGTAAAGCGGTCTGAACAGTGAGAGTGGGTTTTTGTAAACGCGGTCTGAACAGTGAGAGTGGGTTTTTGTAAACGAGGTCTGAACAGTGAGAGTGGGTTTTTGTAAACGCGGTCTGAACAGTGAGAGTGGGTTTTTGTAAACGAGGTCTGAACAGTGAAAGTGGGTTTTTGTAAACGAGGTCTGAACAGTGAGAGTGGGTTTTTGTAAACGAGGTCTGAACAGTGAAAGTGGCTTTTTGTAAACGAGGTCTGAACAGTGAGAGTGGCTTTTTGTAAACGAGGTCTGAACAGTGAGAGTGGCTTTTTGTAAACGAGGTCTGAACAGTGAGAGTGGCTTTTTGTAAACGAGGTCTGAACAGTGAGAGTGGCTTTTTGTAAACGCGGTCTGAACAGTGAGAGTGGCTTTTTGTAAACGCGGTCTGAACAGTGAGAGTGGGTTTTTGTAAACGCGGTCTGAACAGTGAGAGTGGGTTTTTGTAAACGCGGTCTGAACAGTGAGAGTGGGTTTTTGTAAACGAGGTCTGAACAGTGAGAGTGGGTTTTTGTAAAGCGGTCTGAACAGTGAGAGTGGGTTTTTGTAAACGCGGTCTGAACAGTGAGAGTGGGTTTTTGTAAACGAGGTCTGAACAGTGAGAGTGGGTTTTTGTAAACGCGGTCTGAACAGTGAGAGTGGGTTTTTGTAAACGAGGTCTGAACAGTGAAAGTGGGTTTTTGTAAACGAGGTCTGAACAGTGAGAGTGGGTTTTTGTAAACGAGGTCTGAACAGTGAAAGTGGCTTTTTGTAAACGAGGTCTGAACAGTGAGAGTGGGTTTTTGTAAACGCGGTCTGAACAGTGAGAGTGGGTTTTTGTAAACGCGGTCTGAACAGTGAGAGTGGGTTTTTGTAAACGCGGTCTGAACAGTGAGAGTGGGTTTTTGTAAACGAGGTCTGAACAGTGAGAGTGGGTTTTTGTAAACGAGGTCTGAACAGTAAGAGTGGGTTTTTGTAAAGCGGTCTGAACAGTGAGAGTGGGTTTTTGTAAACGCGGTCTGAACAGTGAGAGTGGGTTTTTGTAAATGAGGTCTGAACAGTGAGAGTGGGTTTTTGTAAACGCGGTCTGAACAGTGAGAGTGGGTTTTTGTAAACGAGGTCTGAACAGTGAGAGTGGGTTTTTGTAAACGAGGTCTGAACAGTGAGAGTGGGTTTTTGTAAACGAGGTCTGAACAGTGAGAGTGGGTTTTTGTAAATGAGGTCTGAACAGTGAGAGTGGGTTTTTGTAAACGAGGTCTGAACAGTGAGAGTGGGTTTTTGTAAACGAGGTCTGAACAGTGAGAGTGGGTTTTTGTAAACGAGGTATTAACAGTGAGAGTGGGTTTTGTAAACAAGGTCTGAACAGTGACAGTGGGTTTTTGTAAACAAGGTATGAACAGTGAGAGTGGGTTTTTGTAAACAAGGTCTGAACAGTGACAGAGGCTTTTTGTAAACGAGGTCTGAACAGTGAGAGTGGCTTTTTGTAAATCTGGTTTGTAAATGAAGTTATTCAACTTTGGACTATCATTTATACCGTGTCACTTAGTAGTTTCACAATTTTCTGTGAGAGAACTGTTAAAATCCTGTTTTAGAAGATTAGATAAGTTGCAGACACTTTCTTCTTATGGAAATTAATTTCCTATAATGATCTTCTTGATTTTAGATGAATATCTTGCCAAAACGGAAAAAAAGGTTTTCTTAATCCCAGGAATTGACGAACACAGGAATAAGGGAGACACAGGCTTCTAGAATTTTACCTCTGGCTCCTAAATTTTTAGGATAATCTCCATATATCTATATACAAATACAACTGTCTGGCTCCTTAAAGTATGTCTTTTTTTTTAAACAGATTTGTCGACCTCTGTCTTACTGAATTAAAAAAAAATACTTTTAGCATTTAAGAAAAGAAAAAAAATGATCAAAAACGTCCAGTATACCCATGATGCCCATACACAAATGTCATTCATATTAACACTTTTTATAAAGACCACTCTATCCCATTCCCCTGTTTTACATAACCAACACAGTTATATTAATATATGTTTTACCTCTGTGATTACCTTGTATCTAAGCCTCTGCAGACTGCCCCCTTATCTCAGTTCTTTTGACAGACTTGCAGTTTAGCCAATCAGTGCTGACTCTTAAATAACTCCACAGGAGTGAGTCTAATGTTATCTATATGACACACATGAACTAGCAGTGTGTAACTGTTAAAAACTGTTAAAATGCACTGAGATGAGAGGAGGTTCAACGGCTTAGAAATTAGAATATGAGCCTACTTGGTTTAGCTTTCCACAAAGAATACCAAGAGAACAAAGCAAATTTGATGATAAAAGTAAATTGGAAAGTTGTTTAAAATTGCATGTCCTATCTGAATCATGAGAGTTTAATTTTGAATAAACTGTCCCTTTAAAGCATTTTTTTTAAACAATGTTTTAGGCTTCAACATAGAATTAAACAGAAGAACCGAGTCTGAATTTACTCAGATCCCAAACATTTGTTGTTTTGTATATATCACATGGTTCCCTACTTGAAAACACTGCTGAATCCAACAAGCAGAGGATTAACTCAGTTACACTTTTCCATGAAATAGAATTTGGCCACCAACACAGGTCTTTAAATGATGTTGTTATGTTCTGTCATCTTTCTTAACACGGGAGGGTATTTGATTTCAGTTTCACACATTTCCAAATGAAAATATGCTTTTCTTTAATTCAGTGTTCCTTCCAAGAATACGCTCAGTCTCACACAGACATGGACATTTTGTCCTAGCCACAAGGAAACCTCATGATAGCATTTGGCAAACAATTTGAGGATGTGTTTTCCAGTAGATGGGCTCAGGCCAAAATAGTAAGGAAACTTCACAGCTGAGGCACTGAAGCTGCACAAATAAATCCCAACCTAAGCATGTGTGAGTGAGTTGAAGAGACACTCCCCTGCAAACAATAACATGATCACTATCTTCTCTTTTATCTGTGTTTAACCCTATCAGTGCTAACGACGGCTATGAGCCGTCGCAGAGTTTCCCACTCAGGTGCGAACGACGGTTCAAAACTGTCTCTAGCACTCTCCCACCTTGAGGGAGATCTGGGGGCTCCCACCCCGGCGATCGGGCCTGTATAGTGACTGGCTTTGTCGGGGCTTCACGTTATGCGCGGTGACGTCACAAGCAACTTTATGTAAAAATGACAATGTTAAGTATAGGAAAAGGGGGCATGCTGCTTAGAAGCCTGTATCTCAGGCATCTAAGCAGTTACAGACCCCCAAGACCCACCGTTGGAAAGGTAATCGCCTAACCTTTCCAACAGTGTAAGTCTTGGGGATCTGAAGAAAAACAAAAACAAACCTTAAAACAGCTTAGCACCCAGGTGGGAAAGTGCTTAGCTCTCAAATTAAAGGGATATGAAAATCAAAAAATGTCTTATGGTTCAGACAGAGCATACCATTTTTAAAAGGTTTACTTCTATTAACAAAATTTGCTTCATTCCAATGATATCCTTTGTTGAAGAGATACTTAGGTAGGTGTCTGGAGCTATATGGCAGGACATAGTGCTGCCATCTAATGCTTTTGCAAATCGAGAACATTCCTGCAAAACTGCTGCAATATAGTGCTCCAGACATGGGCAGGCTCCTGAGCATATGTCCCTGCTTTCTAATTAATAATATAAATAAACTAGAAAGGTGTTTAAATTGTGTGCTCTATCTAAATGTTGGGTTTCATACCCCTTTAACCTGCTATGGAAATAAAAGGGAGAGGTGCTAGATGCAGTGCTGTAACATATGAATAGAAGTTGGCTTCCAGGGCTAAGCATGTTAACAATATGCTGCACATTTAAACAGATACACTCTCACTGCAACTTGAGGGCAGTGAATGGATGAGGCAACAGTTTCATAACCTATTTAAGATACAAAAAAACTACAAAATGTTATATTTAATTAAGCAAAAACATGTTTTTATATATTTTTACTCCTCTTCCCGACCCTAATTGCTGTGGTGTTCTTTGCCACTTCCTGCTGACCAGGAGGCGTAATCCCATAAGTAAGGATGAAATCCGTGGACTCGTCATATCTTGTAAAAGAAATGTATTCAAAGCTACAGGAAACCCATTCCAATGGGTTGGGTTACCTCTCTCCCACTCACCACTACTGGGAGCTTTATTTCTGCTGCTATTCTATAGCTAATACTAAAGTATTGAAATTGTCAGTATGGGAGGTGGTTTAAAAAAAAAAAAAAACGGGCAAAACTTTGACAAAAAGCAAAGCTCAGTTAAAAAAAAAAATGATAAAGTCTATTTATTGAAAATTACATAGAAACAGAATGAAAAAAAACTACATGCAGATAGACTGGATAGACGCATTTCGGCTCACGCCTTCTTCCATGACCTAAATTAATTAATGCAAATTGCATGTAAATACCATCAGAAATGTCCTGAATTGTTCACAAATTACCTTGCTTTAAAATGTACCACCTCTCACTTACCTCCTTCATGTCTTATTAACTGGAGCAGTGAAAATTCATAAAGCAATACAATTTGTAACTCTTACCCCTTTCTTTAAAATCAAAAAAGGGGGAGGGAGGATAAAATACATTAAACATGCTAAGACAATAAGGTTAATTTCACTTACCCAAATAAACAAAAAGTGCAGAAGGAGAAAAAAAAACAGACAGCATCAGCTAATTCAAATGACAAAATAAAGGTAAATAACTATTTGTAAACAATTTAATACACTCCAGCAGGTGAAACAGATAATTAGGAAAACATTTTACAGTACAATGTCCCTTTAAGTGAGGTGTGGGCATTTTTGTGTGGTGCCCCAGGCCTCTATAAGAGATACAGCTCTATACAGTAGATAGAAAAAGGACAGATAGTGGGACAGACTTCCTATTTTGGGAGATTTGCTCTAAAGAATCCTCGTTTATCAAACGATCAGCCTTAAATGTTACATGGGAGTCCATTTTATTCCATAGTTTCTAAACAGCACTTGCCTGATTGGAACTAGAGAGAAGCATGGGACTTTCACCCTTTAGATCTACCCATCTGCAGCACAGAGTGCAAACCTAATGTGACTCATCTATACAGCTGTACCCCAGATAACGCCCTTTTTCTCTACTAATCAGGAGGGCGGTACAATCAATTATTGTCACCTCATTTAAACTAAGGAGAGATCATTTTCACATAGTGCTGCGGTTTCTTGAGTCTGGATTGCACAGACTTTTAAAAAAGCAACTAGAAATATACTGTTTTCAGTACTCTGTCAGCTTCCTGAGTAACTACTGCTGCTCAATACTGCTTTGCCTCACCATTGTACCCTTAAAACTGATGTGTACTTGAAGAAAAACAGAATTTATGCTTACCTGATAAATTACTTTCTCCAACGGTGTGTCCGGTCCACGGCGTCATCCTTACTTGTGGGAATATCTCTTCCCCAACAGGAAATGGCAAAGAGTCCCAGCAAAAGCTGGCCATATAGTCCTTCCTAGGCTCCGCCCACCCCAGTCATTCGACCGACGGACAGGAGGAAAAAATAGGAGAAACCATAGGGTGCCGTGGTGACTGTAGTTAGAGAAAATAATTCATCAGACCTGATTAAAAAACCAGGGCGGGCCGTGGGCCGGACACACCGGTGGAGAAAGTAATTTATCAGGTAAGCATAAATTCTGTTTTCTCCAACATTGGTGTGTCCGGTCCACGGCGTCATCCTTACTTGTGGGAACCAATACCAAAGCTTTAGGACACGGATGAAGGGAGGGAGCAAATCAGGTTACCTAAACGGAAGGAACCACAGCTTGCAAAACCTTTCTCCCAAAAATAGCCTCCGAAGAAGCAAAAGTATCAAATTTGTAAAATTTGGCAAAAGTGTGCAGTGAAGACCAAGTCGCTGCCTTACATATCTGATCAACAGAAGCCTCGTTCTTGAAGGCCCATGTGGAAGCTACAGCCCTAGTGGAGTGAGCTGTGATTCTTTCAGAAGGCTGCCGTCCGGCAGTCTCATAAGCCAATCGGATGATGCTTTTAAGCCAAAAGGAAAGAGAGAGGTAGAAGTTGCTTTTTGTCTGAACTCTTTTGTAGCTTCTAAGTAGAATTTTAGAGCACGGACTACATCTAAATTGTGTAGCAAACGTTCCTTCTTTGAAACTGGATTCGGACACAAAGAAGGTACAACTATCTCCTGATTAATATTTTTGTTGGAAACAACCTTTGGTAGAAAACCAGGCTTAGTGCGCAAAACAACCTTATCTGAATGGAACACCAGATAGGGCGGAGTACACTGTAGAGCAGATAACTCAGAAACTCTTCTAGCAGAAGAAATAGCAACCAAAAACAAAACTTTCCAAGATAACAACTTAATATCTATGGAATGTAAAGGTTCAAACGGAACCCCTTGAAGAACTGAAAGAACTAGATTTAGACTCCAGGGAGGAGTCAAAGGTCTGTAAACAGGCTTGATCCTAACCAAAGCCTGAACAAATGCTTGAACATCTGGCACAACTGCCAGTCGTTTGTGTAGTAAGACAGATAAAGCAGAGATCTGTCCCTTTAGAGAACTCGCAGATAATCCTTTATCCAAACCTTCTTGTAGAAAGGAAAGAATCTTAGGAATTTTTATCCTATTCCATGGGAATCCCTTGGATTCACACCAGCAGATATATCTTTTCCATATTTTATGGTAAATCTTTCTAGTTACCGGTTTTCTGGCTTGAACCAGAGTATCTATCACAGAATCTGAAAACCCACGCTTTGATAGAATCAAGCGTTCAATCTCCAAGCCGTCAGCTGGAGGGAGACCAGATTTGGATGTTCGAATGGACCCTGAACAAGAAGGTCCTGTCTCAAAGGTAGCTTCCATGGTGGAACCGATGACATATTCACCAGGTCTGCATACCAAGTCCTGCGTGGCCACGCAGGAGCTATCAAGATCACCGAGGCCCTCTCCTGTTTGATCCTGGCTACCAGCCTGGGGATGAGAGGAAACGGTGGAAACACATAAGCTAGGTTGAAGGTCCAAGGCGCTACTAATGCATCCACTAGAGTCGCCTTGGGATCCCTGGATCTGGACCCGTAGCAAGGAACCTTGAAGTTCTGACGAGATGCCATCAGATCCATATCTGGAATGCCCCATAGTTGCGTCAACTGGGCAAAGATCTCCGGGGGAGTGGAGTTCCCACTCCCCCGGATGGAATGTCTGACGACTCAAATAATCCGCTTCCCAGTTTTCCACACCTGGAATGTGGATCGCAGATAGGTGGCAGGAGTGATTCTCCGCCCATTGTATTATTTTGGTCACTTCTTTCATCGCCAGGGAACTCCTTGTTCCCCCCTGATGATTGATATACGCAACAGTCTTCATGTTGTCTGATTGGAATCTTATGAATCTGGCCTTTGCTAGCTGAGGCCAAGCCCTGAGAGCATTGAATATCGCTCTTAGTTCCAGAATGTTTATCGGGAGAAGAGACTCTTCCCGAGACCATAGTCCCTGAGCTTTCAGGGATTCCCAGACCGCGCCCCAGCCTACTAGACTGGCGTCGGTCGTGACGATGACCCACTCTGGTCTGCGGAAGCTCATTCCCTGGGATATGTGGTCCAGGGTTAGCCACCAACGGAGTGAATCTCTGGTCTTCTGATCTACCTGAATCACTGGAGACAAGTCTGTATAGTCCCCATTCCACTGTTTCAGCATGCAGAGTTGTAATGGT
Source organism: Bombina bombina (assembly GCF_027579735.1). NCBI lineage: Eukaryota > Metazoa > Chordata > Amphibia > Anura > Bombinatoridae > Bombina > Bombina bombina. Next base: position 70,802,857 of record NC_069507.1, read on the forward strand.
CTTAGATGAATTTGCGCAAAAGGAACTATGTCCATTGCTGCAATCATCAACCCTACTACTTCCATGCACTGAGCTATGGAAGGACGTGGAACAGAATGAAGAATTTGACAAGCGCTTAGAAGTTTTGACATCTGTCAGAAAAATCCTCATTTCTAAGGAATCTATTATTGTTCCCAAGAAGGGAACTCTTGTCGACGGAGACAGAGAACTTTTTTCTATGTTCACCTTCCATCCGTGAGATCTGAGAAAGGCCAGAACGATGTCTGTATGAGCCTTTGCTTTTGAAAGGGACGACGCTTGTATTAGAATGTCGTCCAAGTATGGTACTACTGCAATGCCCCTCGGTCTTAGAACCGCTAGAAGGGACCCGAGTACCTTTGTGAAAATCCTTGGAGCAGTGGCTAACCCGAATGGGAGGGCCACAAACTGGTAATGTTTGTCCAGAAAGGCGAACCTTAGGAACTGATGATGTTCTTTGTGGATAGGAATATGTAGGTACGCATCCTTTAGATCCATGGTAGTCATAAATTGACCTTCCTGGATAGTAGGTAAAATCGTTCGAATGGTTTCCATTTTGAACGATGGCACCCTGAGAAATTTGTTTAGGATCTTTATATCCAGAATTGGTCTGAAGGTTCCCTCTTTTTTGGGAACTACGAACAGATTTGAGTAAAATCCCATTCCTTGTTCCGTCATTGGAACTGGGTGTATCACTCCCATCTGTAACAGGTCTTCTACACAATGTAAGAACGCCTGTCTCTTTATTTGGTTTGAGGATAAGTGAGACATGTGGAACCTTCCCCTTGGGGGTAGTTCCTTGAATTCCAGAAGATAACCCTGAGAAACTATTTCTAGGGTCCAGGGATCCTGAACATCTCTTGCCCAAGCCTGAGCAAAGAGAGAGAGTCTGCCCCCCACTAGATCCGGTCCCGGATCGGGGGCTACTCCTTCATGCTGTTTTGTTAGCAGCGGCAGGCTTCTTGGCCTGCTTACCCTTGTTCCAGCCTTGCATCGGTTTCCAGGCTGGTTTGGTCTGTGAGGCATTACCCTCTTGCTTAGAGGATGCAGAATTAGAGGCCGGTCCGTTCCTGAAATTACGAAAGGAACGAAAATTAGACTTATTCTTGGCTTTGAAAGGCCTATCTTGTGGGAGGGCGTGGCCCTTTCCCCCAGTGATGTCTGAGATAATCTCTTTCAATTCTGGCCCAAAGAGAGTTTTACCCTTGAAGGGGATATTAAGCAATTTTGTCTTGGATGATACATCCGCTGACCAAGACTTTAGCCAAAGCGCTCTGCGCGCTACAATTGCAAACCCTGAATTTTTCGCCGCTAATCTAGCTAATTGCAAAGCGGCATCTAAAATAAAAGAGTTAGCCAACTTAAGTGCGTGAACTCTGTCCATAACCTCCTCATATGGAGTCTCTCTACTGAGCGACTTTTCTAGTTCCTCAAACCAGAACCACGCTGCTGTAGTGACAGGAACAATGCACGAAATGGGTTGAAGAAGGTAACCTTGCTGTACAAAAATCTTTTTAAGCAAACCCTCCAATTTTTTATCCATAGGATCTTTGAAAGCACAATTATCCTTGATAGGAATAGTAGTGCGCTTGTTTAGAGTAGAAACTGCCCCCTCAACCTTAGGGACTGTCTGCCATAAGTCCTTTCTGGGGTCGACCATAGGAAATAATTTCTTAAATATAGGAAGGGGAACAAAAGGTACGCCGGGCTTCTCCCACTCCTTATTCACTATGTCCGCCACCCGCTTGGGTATAGGAAAAGCGTTGGGGTGCACCGGAACCTATAGGAACTTGTCCATCTTGCATAATTTTTCTGGAATGACCAGGTTGTCACAATCATCCAGAGTAGATAACACCTCCTTAAGCAGTGCGCGGAGATGTTCTAATTTAAATTTAAATGTCACAACATCAGGTTCAGCCTGTTGAGAAATTTTTCCTGAATCTGAAATTTCCCCATCTGACAAATCCTCCCTCATGGCCCCTTCAGATTGGTGTGAGGGTATGACAGAACAATTATCATCAGCGTCCTCTTGCTCTTCAGTGTTTAAAACAGAGCAATCGCGCTTTCTCTGATATGCAGGCATTTTGGATAAAATATTTGCTATGGAGTTATCCATTACAGCCGTCAATTGTTGCATGGTAATAAGCATTGGCGCGCTAGAAGTACTAGGGGCCTCCTGCGTGGGCAAAACTGGTGTAGACACAGAAGGAGATGATGTAGAACCATGTCTACTCCCTTCATCTGATGAATCATCTTGGGCAACTTCATTATCTGTGACAGTACTGTCCTTACTTTGTTTGGACGCTATGGCACAATTATCACATAATTTTGAAGGGGGAGACACATTGACTTTCATACATATAGAACATAGCTTATCTGAAGGCACAGACATATTAAATAGGCTTAAACTTGTCAGTAAAGCACAAAAACCGTTTTAAAACAAAACCGTTACTGTCTCTTTAAATTTTAAACAGAGCACACTTTATTACTGAATATGTGAAAAAATATGAAGGAATTGTTCAAAATTTACCAAAATTTCACCACAGTGTCTTAAAGCATTAAAGGTATTGCACACCAATTTTCAGAGCTTTAACCCTTAAAATAAAAAGTTTTAACCCCTCTACAGTCCCAGCTACAGCCTTTGCTGCGACTTTACCAAGCCCAGAGGGGAATACGATACCAAATGACGCCTTCTAGGAACTTTTCCAACTATCTTCAGATCCTCACACATGCATCTGCATGTCTTGCTCTCAAAAACAACTGCGCAGTAATGGCGCGAAAATGAGGCTCAGCCTACAACTGGGAAGGCCCTTCCTGACTGGAAAAGGTGTCTAACATAGTGCCTGACGTTAAAAAAATGTTCCCCAAGTTTATAAATGTGAAATACCAGCATAAACATGTATAAAATGACCAAATAAAGGAATCGATTTTGCCCATAAAAGTGTCTACCAGTTTTATAGCCCATATTAAGCCCTTTATTCTGCTTGAGACTAAGAAAATGGCTTACCGGTCCCCATGAGGGGAAATGACAGCCTTCCAGCATTACACAGTCTTGTTAGAAATATGGCTAGTCATACCTTAAGCAGAAAAGTCTGCTAACTGTTTCCCCCAACTGAAGTTACTTCATCTCAACAGTCCTATGTGGAAACAGCAAAGGATTTTAGTTACTGTCTGCTAAAATCATCTTCCTCTCACAAACAGAATTCTTCATCTTTTTCTGTTTCAGAGTAAATAGTACATACCAGCACTATTTTAAAATAACAAACTCTTGATAGTAGAATAAAAAACTACAACTAAACACCACATACTCTTAACCATCTCCGTGGAGATGTTGCCTGTGCAACGGCAAAGAGAATGACTGGGGTGGGCGGAGCCTAGGAAGGACTATATGGCCAGCTTTGCTGGGACTCTTTGCCATTTCCCCATGTTGGGGAAGAGATATTCCCACAAGTAAGGATGACGCCGTGGACCGGACACACCAATGTTGGAGAAAACAGTATTGGTAAATTACAAAATATGGTAAAACATATAACCAACAAACATTTATTCACATGACCTACCTGTAAATCCATATTTGACTCCATGGGGTATTCTGTTAACACTCAGGATGTAGCCATCATCTGTAACGACTTCATACTCCTCACTTGGGTATCCTCTGTATCTGATCATTTCACTCTGTAAAAAACATATATTATGTTAAAATTGAATACATTATATCTTTATTTATTTAAAGAGAGTAGAGTGGTTTGCATGGAAATGCTTTCTTATTTATTTTAATATAGAGTTGAATTACTGTGAATGTATTGGTGCCTTGTTATGTTCGTTATCGTGGGGATTTCAAGTGGGCTGGAAAAGCCCTGAATTTGAAAGCCCAATTAAAAGATTTGAGATGTACTTTGCATTGATTGCATGTGCCCAACGTTTACTAAAAGCATTTTTGCTAATGGAAGTATATTGCAAGAATACTTCTATTTAAAGGGATATGAAAACTAAAAAAAAAACATTTTGTAATTCAGAAAGAGCATACCATTTTTAAAAAAAAGTTTCCAATTTACTTGTATTGTCAAATTTGCTTTTGTTCCCATTATATTCTTTGTTGAAGAGATACCTAGGTAGACACCTGGAGCACTATATGGCAGGAAATAGTTCTGCCATTTAGTGCTCTTGCAAATGAATAACATTATTGCAAAACTGCTGCCATATAGTGCTCCAGACATGGGCAGGCTCCTAAGCATAAGTCTCTGCTTTTCCACAAAAGATACCAAGAGAACAAAGAAAATGTAATAATACAAATAAATTAGAAAGTTGATTAAAATCACATGCTCTATCTGAATCATTAAATCATTTTTTTGGGTTTTATATCCCTTTAAAATTTAAATGCACTCACGTTTCAATTTTGACCTTTTTTTTTATCCCTTTTAGTGAGCGGCCCATATGGTAAATCCCCTTAAAGGGACACCGAACCCAAATTTTTTCTTTCATGATTAAGATAGAGCATGCAATTTTAAGCAACTTTCTAACTTACTCCTATTATCATTTTTTTCTTCGTTCTCTTGCTATCTTTATAGAAATAGAAGGCAATGCTATTTGTTTAGTTCAGAACCCTGGAAAGCACTTGTTCATTGGTGGATGAATTTATCCACCAATCAGCAAGAACAACGCAGGTTGTTCACCAAAAATGGGCCGGCATTTAAACTTACATTCTTGCATTTCAAAAAAAGATACCAAGAGAATGAAGATGTGATAATAGGAGTAAAGTAGAAAGTTGCTTAAAATTGCATGCTCTATCTGAATCCCGAAAGAAAAAATTTGGGTTTAGTGTCCCTTTAACAGAAGTAAAACGCAAGAGACAAACATTCATTTAACAATTAAATGCTGTAACAAATTAGGGCGATTTATCATTACATATACTCCTTTAGTTTACATAGAAGCCCAAGGTAAATACTTAGAACAATAAAATAATATGTCAAAGGTTTGCCCCCCACCACAGCATTTAAAAAAAAGAAACATTCCAGTAAAGAATTAAATTGCATATAGATGAATTACATTATTGAATGGAAACATTAACAATATACACATATGGGCAATAAATGCTTCTAGTAAAAGTTATCACCGTTTTAGTGTTAGCATTTTTCTGTGCACGTGCATGTGAAGCATAGCTAGATATTCTCAGTGCACCAGCATATTAAATACTGCAGCTGTCCAGAGAGCCAGTGGGGCTTGTTACTGTCAGCAATGATGCATATTAAGTCATTACCAGATAATACAAGCACCTTAGGCTCTCTGAGCATGTGCTGTCTTTAAAATGCTAGTACACAGAGGATCAGCTATAGCTTTTGCGAGAAGGATTTTTGCCAATACATGTATACCGCAGAAAGGCTTCTATTCAAAACTGGAATGCACCTGTGTGCACTGCAATATTGGCTGGAATGTCCCTTAAAGTAAAATTTTACTGTAAAAAGAGCTCTGCTGCTAAATGCCCTTTTTTTGGCTAACAGAAGGCAACCAATGGCCTCAAATATTTTTTTTTGCGAGCTTGCGTGTGGCACTACTGAAGAATAGCTTGGCGTCAGTGGTCCCATTTCGATAGGCAGAGACACTCAGTACATATTTTAATTTTAAAAAAATAATTATATATATATATATATATATATATATATATATGATAAAAGACAGCACTCACTGGACTTTAATCAGCCAATCAGAATCAGCAGTGCTGAGGTCATGAACTCTTTTGCTGTGATCTCATGAGATTTCATGGTAAACTTCCTTAAACTGAATAATATGAGTGTGCACAATGCTCACTCCCTTGCCTATCCCAGGACAGACATACTGATTTGCTGCTTAAAGTTCTTTGCAATGGGGTTTGAATACTCAGGACATTTTGAGGTAAAATATCTTTCTTTTTTACATAGAGATTTTAAGGTGACATTTTCTAGTCAGCTTTTTACAGCTATGCTGCATACCTTTAAGTGACGTTTCGGGGAATGCTCCCCTTCATTGGACCGTCTGATGAAGGGGAGCGTTCCCCGAAACCTCATGTAATTAAAAGCATTTACTGCATTATTTAAGTCCAGTGAGTGCTGTCTTTTATCTTCTATATTCTAACCTACATTTTTATATATATATATATATCTATATATATATATATATTTATATATATATCTATATCACAGAGAAAGTTCAGCACTCACTTACAAGTTCTCAGCTAAGATTTAAAAGCAAAAATGGAAAGGTACCACGTCAAGGTCCTTTCCAATACCTGGGACCCTAAAACAGCCACACAATGCAAGCTCTCAAAACCAAACAAACTGGGAACAAGGGAAGGGTGCACAGGCTTATGTAATCACCCTAGACATATACAAAACACGGAAGGGGTCTGCACTCTCATACCGGACCAGGTACACATCCCATGACCCTGCAACATGCTCAGCCCTGGGTGCTCACGGGCACTCACAGGAAGCTGTGCTGTCCCCAGAGTCACAGGCAGTTAACCCCAGACAGGTCTGGGTGCAAGAACCATAGGGAAATTACAAAACAAATTAATACAACACACAGAGAAAGTCCAGCACTCACTTACAAGCTCTCAGCTAAGATTTAAAAGCAAAAATGGAAAGGTTAGTTACCGCATCTGGCCAAATGGGACAAGCCCAGGTACCCCGTCAAGGTCCTTTCCAATACCTGGGACCCTAAAACAGCCACACAATGCAAGCTCTCAAATCCAAACAAACTGGGAACAAGGGAAGGGTGCACAGGCTTATGTAATCACCCTAGACATATACAAAACACGGAAGGGGACTTCACTCTCATACCGGACCGGGTACCTGGGCATGTCCCATTTGGCCAGATGCGATAACTAACCTTTCCATTTTTGCTTTTAAATCTTAGCTGACAGCTTGTGAGTGCTGGAATTTCTCCCAGAAAGGTGGCCGGGGGCACTATCTACAGAGGCCTTCTTGAGATAAAATTTTACTAAGATACTAGTGATTTAAGAATTTAATGAGGTAAGTTAAATTAAGGTCACTAAGGATTTTATTGGTTCTAATTGTTTTATAATGTTGACTAAACATTTAATAAATTTATTTTCTTATGAATCCATTATATATATATATATATATATATATATATATATATATATATATATATATATATATATATATAAATATATATATATATTTTTAAAGGAATACTGCACACATTCCGATAAATGTTCATACCCCATGAATTAGCTACAAGAGCCTCTAAAATGCAAACACCTAATTTCTTAGATTCTTTTAAAAAAATGTTAATTACATTGATTTTAAACCAAACACACTATATTTTCTAAAGTACTGTACTTTCATTTATTAACTCCCCCCCCAAATGTTCTACATATATCTACAGTGGATATAAAAAGTCTACACACCCCTGTTAAAATGTCATGTTTCTGTGATGTAAAAAAATTAGATAAAGATAAATCATGTCAGAACTTTTTCCACCTTTAATGTGACCTATAAACTGTACAACTCAATTGCAAAACATACTGAAATCTTTTAGGTAAAGGGAAATAAAAAAATAAAATAATATGGTTGTATAAGTGTGCACACCCTTTTATAACTGGGGATGTAGCTGTGTTCAGAATTAAGCAATCACATACAAAATCATGTTAAATAGGAGTCAGTACACACCTGCCATCATTTAAAGTGCCTCTGATTAACCCCAAATAAAGTTTAGTTGTTCTAGTAGGTCTTTCCTGAAGTTTTGTTAGTCGCATCCTACAGCAAAAGCTATTGTCCGCAGAGAGCTTCTAAAGCATCAGAGGGATCTCATTGTTAAAAGGTATCAGTCAGGAGAAGGGTACAAAAGAATTTCAAAGGCATTAGATATACCATGGAACACAGTGAAGACAGTCATCATCAAGTGAAGAAAAACAGAATTTATGCTTACCTGATAAATTACTTTCTCCAACGGTGTGTCCGGTCCACGGCGTCATCCTTACTTGTGGGATATTCTCTTCCCCAACAGGAAATGGCAAAGAGTCCCAGCAAAGCTGGTCACATGATCCCTCCTAGGCTCCGCCCACCCCAGTCATTCGACCGACGGACAGGAGGAAATATATATAGGAGAAACCATATGGTACCGTGGTGACTGTAGTTAGAGAAAATAATTCATCAGACCTGATTAAAAAAACCAGGGCGGGCCGTGGACCGGACACACCGTTGGAGAAAGTAATTTATCAGGTAAGCATAAATTCTGTTTTCTCCAACATTGGTGTGTCCGGTCCACGGCGTCATCCTTACTTGTGGGAACCAATACCAAAGCTTTAGGACACGGATGAAGGGAGGGAGCAAATCAGGTCACCTAAACGGAAGGCACCACAGCTTGCAAAACCTTTCTCCCAAAAATAGCCTCCGAAGAAGCAAAAGTATCAAATTTGTAAAATTTGGCAAAAGTGTGCAGTGAAGACCAAGTCGCTGCCTTACATATCTGGTCAACAGAAGCCTCGTTCTTGAAGGCCCATGTGGAAGCCACAGCCCTAGTGGAGTGAGCTGTGATTCTTTCAGGAGGCTGCCGTCCGGCAGTCTCATAAGCCAAACGGATAATGCTTTTAAGCCAAAAGGAAAGAGAGGTAGAAGTCGCTTTTTGACCTCTCCTTTTACCAGAATAAACAACAAACAAGGAAGATGTTTGTCTGAAATCTTTAGTAGCCTCTAAATAGAATTTTAGAGCACGGACTACGTCCAAATTGTGTAACAAACGTTCCTTCTTTGAAACTGGATTCGGACACAAAGAAGGTACAACTATCTCCTGGTTAATATTTTTGCTAGAAACAACTTTCGGAAGAAAACCAGGCTTAGTACGCAAAACCACCTTATCTGCATGGAACACCAGATAGGGTGGAGAACACTGCAGAGCAGATAACTCTGAAACTCTTCTAGCAGAAGAAATTGCAACCAGAAACAAAACTTTCCAAGATAGTAACTTAATATCTATGGAATGTAAAGGTTCAAACGGAACCCCTTGAAGAACTGAAAGAACTAGATTTAGACTCCAGGGAGGAGTCAAAGGTCTGTAAACAGGCTTGATCCTAACCAGAGCCTGAACAAATGCTTGAACATCTGGCACGGCTGCCAGTCTTTTGTGAAGTAAAACAGATAAAGCAGAGATCTGTCCCTTTAGAGAACTTGCAGATAATCCTTTCTCCAAACCTTCTTGTAGAAAGGATAGAATCTTAGGAATTTTTATCTTGTTCCATGGAAATCCTTTGGATTCAAACCAACAGATATATTTTTTCCATATTTTATGGTAAATTTTTCTAGTTACAGGCTTTCTAGCCTGAATCAGAGTATCTATTACAGAATCTGAAAACCCACGCTTTGATAAAATCAAGCGTTCAATCTCCAAGCCGTCAGTTGGAGGGAAACCAGATTCGGATGTTCGAATGGACCCTGAACAAGAAGGTCCTGTCTCAAAGGTAGCTTCCATGGTGGAGCCGATGACATATTCACCAGGTCTGCATACCAAGTCCTGCGTGGCCACGCAGGAGCTATCAAGATCACCGAGGCCCTCTCCTGATGGATCCTGGCTACCAGCCTGGGAATGAGAGGAAACGGTGGAAATACATAAGCTAGGTTGAAGGTCCAAGGTGCTACTAGTGCATCTACTAGAGTCGCCTTGGGATCCCTGGATCTGGACCCGTAGCAAGGAACCTTGAAGTTCTGACGAGACCCCATCAGATCCATGTCTGGAATGCCCCATAATTGAGTTATTTTGGCAAAGATTTCCGGATGGAGTTCCCACTCCCCCGGATGGAATGTCTGACGACTCAGAAAATCCGCTTCCCAATTTTCCACTCCTGGGATGTGGATCGCAGACAAGTGGCAGGAGTGATCCTCCGCCCATTGAATTATCTTGGTCACTTCTTTCATCGCCAGGGAACTCCTTATTCCCCCCTGATGATTGATATATGCAACGGTCGTCATGTCTGATTGAAACCTTATGAATTTGGCCTTTGCTAGTTGAGGCCAAGCTCTGAGAGCATTGAATATCGCTCTCAGTTCCAGAATGTTTATCGGGAGAAGAGACTCTTCCCGAGACCATAGACCCTGAGCTTTCAGGGATTCCCAGACCGCGCCCCAGCCCACTAGACTGGCGTCGGTCGTGACAATGACCCACTCTGGTCTGCGGAAGCTCATTCCCTGTGACAGATTGTCCAGGGTCAGCCACCAACGAAGTGAATCTCTGGTCTTTTGATCTACTTGAATCATCGGAGACAAGTCTGTATAATCCCCATTCCACTGTCTGAGCATGCACAGTTGTAATGGTCTTAGATGAATTCGTGCAAAAGGAACTATGTCCATTGTTGCAACCATCAATCCTATTACTTCCATGCACTGCGCTATGGAAGGACGAGGAACAGAATGAAGTACTTGATAAGAGCTTAGAAGTTTTGATTTTCTGACCTCTGTCAGAAAAATCCTCATTTCTAAGGAATCTATTATTGTTCCCAAGAAGGGAACTCTTGTTGACGGGGACAGAGAACTTTTTTCTTTGTTCACCTTCCATCCGTGAGATCTGAGAAAGGCTAGGACGATGTCCGTATGAGCCTTTGCTTTTGACAGGGACGACGCTTGAATTAGGATGTCGTCCAAGTAAGGTACTACTGCAATGCCCCTTGGTCCTAGAACCGCTAGAAGGGACCCTAGTACCTTTGTGAAAATCCTTGGAGCAGTGGCTAATCCGAATGGAAGTGCCACAAACTGGTAATGCTTGTCCAGAAAAGCGAACCTTAGGAACTGATGATGTTCCTTGTGGATAGGAATATGTAGGTACGCATCCTTTAAATCCACGGTAGTCATAAATTGACTTTCAGATCTTCAGATCCAAAATTGGTCTGAATGTTCCCTCTTTTTTGGGAACTACGAACAGATTGGAATAAAATCCCATTCCTTGTTCTCTTATTGGAACTGGATGTATCACTCCCATCTTTAACAGGTCTTCTACACAATGTAAGAATGCCTGTCTCTTTATTTGGTTTGAAGATAAGTGAGACCTGTGGAACCTTCCCCTTGGGGGTAGTTCCTTGAATTCCAGGAGATAACCTTGAGAAACTATTTCTAGCGCCCAAGGATCCTGAACATCTCTTGCCCAAGCCTGAGCAAAGAGAGAGAGTCTGCCCCCCACTAGATCCGGTCCCGGATCGGGGGCTATCCCTTCATGCTGTTTTGGTAGCAGTGGTAGGCTTCTTAGCCTGCTTACCCTTGTTCCAGCCTTGCATTGGTTTCCAGGCTGGTTTGGGCTGTGAGGCATTACCCTCTTGCTTAGAGGATGCAGAATTAGAGGCTGGTCCGTTTCTGCGAAAGGGACGAAAATTAGGCTTATTTTTAGCCTTAAAAGACCTATCCTGTGGGAGGGCGTGGCCCTTTCCCCCAGTGATGTCTGAAATAATCTCTTTCAAATCTGGTCCAAATAATGTTTTACCTTTGAAAGGAATGTTAAGCAATTTTGTCTTGGAAAACACATCCGCTGACCAAGACTTTAGCCAAAGCGCTCTGCGCGCCACGATAGCAAACCCTGAATTTTTCGCCGCTAATCTAGCTAATTGCAAAGCGGCATCTAAAACAAAAGAGTTAGCCAATTTAAGTGCGTGAACTCTGTCCATAACCTCCTCATATGAAGATTCTCTACTGAGCGACTTTTCTAGTTCCTCGAACCAGAAACACGCTGCCGTAGTGACAGGAACAATGCATGAAATTGGTTGTAGAAGGTAACCTTGCTGTACAAAAATCTTTTTAAGCAAACCCTCTAATTTTTTATCCATAGGATCTTTGAAAGCACAACTATCTTCGATAGGAATAGTAGTGCATTTGTTTAGAGTAGAAACCGCCCCCTCGACCTTGGGGACTGTCTGCCATAAGTCCTTTCTGGGGTCGACTATAGGAAATAATTTCTTAAATATAGGGGGGGGGAACAAAAGGTATGCCGGGCTTTTCCCACTCTTTATTTACTATGTCCGCCACCCGCTTGGGTATAGGAAAAGCGTCGGGGGGCACCGGAACCTCTAGGAACTTGTCCATCTTACATAATTTCTCTGGAATGACCAAATTGTCACAATCATCCAGAGTAGATAATACCTCCTTAAGCAGTGAGCGGAGATGTTCTAATTTAAATTTAAATGTCACAACATCAGGTTCAGCTTGATAAGAAATTTTTCCTGAATCTGAAATTTCTCCCTCAGACAAAACCTCCCTCATGGGCCCTTCAGATTGGTGTGAGGGTATGACAGAACAATTATCATCAGCGTCCTCTTGCTCTTCAGTGTTTAAAACAGAGCAATCGCGCTTTCTCTGATAAGTAGGCATTTTGGATAAAAGATTTGCTATGGAGTTATCCATTACAGCCGTTAATTGTTGCATGGTAATAAGTATTGGCGCACTAGATGTACTAGGGGCCTCCTGCATGGGCAAAACTGGTGTAGACACAGTAGGAGATGATGTAGTATCATGTTTACTCCCCTCATTTGAGGAATCATCTTGGGCAATATCATTATTTGTGGCAGTACTGTCCTTACTTTGTTTGGACGCTATGGCACAATTATCACATAAATTTAAATGGGGAGACACATTGGCTTTCATACATATAGAACATAGCTTATCTGAAGGTACAGACATGTTAAACAGGCTTAAACTTGTCAACAATGCACAAAAAACGTTTTAAAATAAAACCGTTACTGTCACTTTAAATTTCAAACAGAAAACACTTTATTACTGAATATGTGAAAAAGTATGAAGGAATTGTTCAAAAATTACCAAATTTTCACCACAGTGTCTTAAAGCCTTAAAAGTATTGCACACCAAATTTCAGAGCTTTAACCCTTAAAATAACGGAACCGGAGCCGTTTTTCAATTTAACCCCTATACAGTCCCAGATACAGTCTTTGCTAAGACCCAACCAAGCCCTGAGGGGAATACGATACCAAATGACGCCTTCTAAAAGCTTTTTCAGAGATTCTTAGATCCTCACACATGCATCTGCATGCCCTGCTCTCAAAAAACAACTGCGCATTAATGGCGCGAAAATGAGGCTCAGTCTATGACTAGAAAGGCCCCCTGACTGAAAAAGGTGTCCAATACAGTGCCTGCCGTTTTATAAACGTTCCCCAAGATTATAAATGTCAATAGTTAGCCTAAATTTGAATAATATGCACAAATAAAGCAATCGATTTAGCCCATAAAAATGTCTACCAGTTTTTTAGCCCATAATAAGCCCTTTATTCTGTTTGTTTTTGACTAAGAAAATGGCTTACCGGTCCCCATGAGGGGAAATGACAGCCTTCCAGCATTACACAGTCTTGTTAGAAATATGGCTAGTCATACCTTAAGCAGAAAAGTCTGCTAACTGTTTCCCCCAACTGAAGTTACTTCATCTCAACAGTCCTATGTGGAAACAGCAATCGATTTTAGTTACTGTCTGCTAAAATCATCTTCCTCTTACAAACAGAAATCTTCATCCTTTTCTGTTTCAGAGTAAATAGTACATACCAGCACTATTTTAAAATAACAAACACTTGATAGAAGAATAAAAACTACATTTAAACACCAAAAAACTCTTAACCATCTCCGTGGAGATGTTGCCTGTGCAACGGCAAAGAGAATGACTGGGGTGGGCGGAGCCTAGGAGGGATCATGTGACCAGCTTTGCTGGGACTCTTTGCCATTTCCTGTTGGGGAAGAGAATATCCCACAAGTAAGGATGACGCCGTGGACCGGACACACCAATGTTGGAGAAATATGGTTCAACAGTGACATTACCAAGAACTGGATGGCCCTCCAAAATTGATGAAAAGACCAGAAGAAAACTGGTCTGGGAGGCTGCCAAGAGGCCTACAGCAACATTAAAGGAGCTGCAGGAATATCTGGCAAGTACTGGCTGTGTGGTACATGTGACAACAATTGCCCGTATTATTCATATGTCTGGGCAATGGGGTAGAGTGGCAAGACGGAAGCCTTTTCTTACAAAAAAAAAAAAAAAAAAAAAACATCCAAGCCCGGCTAAATTTTGCAAAAACACATCTGAAGTTTCCCAAAAGCACGTTGCAAAAGGTGTTCTGGGAAACCAAAGTTGAATTTTTTGGCCATAATTTCAAAAGATATGTTTGGCGCAAAAACAACACTGCATATCACCAAAAGAACACCATACCCACAGTGAAGCATGGTGATGTCAGCATCATGCTTTGGGGCTGTTTTTCTTCAGCTGGAACTGGGGCCTTAGTCAAGGCAGAGGGAATAATGAACAGTTCCAAATACCAGACAATATTGGCACAAAACCTTCAGGCTTCTGCTAGAAAGCTGAACATGAAGAGGAACTTCATCTTTAAGCATGACAACGACCCAAAGCATACATTCAAATCAACAAAGGAATGGCTTCACCAGAAGAAGATTAAAGTTTTGGGATGGCCCAGCCAGAGCCCAGACCTGAATCCAATTCAAAATCTGTGGGGTGATCTGAAAAGGGCTGTGCACAGGAGATGCCCTCGCATTCTGACAGATTTAGAGTGTTTTTGCAAAGAAGAGTGGGCAAATCTTGCCAAGTCAAGATGTGCCATGCTGAAAAAATCATACCCAAAAAGACTGAGTGCTGTAATAAAATCAAAAGGTGCTTCAATAAAGTATTAGTTTAAGGGTGTTCACACTTATGCAACCATATTATTTTATTTTTTTATTTTTATTTCCCTTTACCTAAAAGATTTCAGTTTGTTTTTCAATTGAGTTGTACAGTTTATAGGTCACATTAAAGGTGGAAAAAGTTCTGAAATGATTAATCTTTGTCTCATTTTTTTACATCACAGAAACCTGACATTTTAACAGGGGTGTGTAGCCTTTTTGTATCCACTGTATATACAAACACAAAGAAACATTTTTTGAACTTTATTTTGCAACATCTTTAAATATACTACAACCAGTTCCCCATTTAGTCACAAGATACTTTCCCACATGGTTTCAATATGTTGTACTCAATTACAAAGTATTCATTCAACCCAAACAATGCTACATTTGCTGTGCACGTTAATGATAGCATTAATCTCTTAGCAGAATGGTATGCAAAATATCAATGATAATCAACATCCTCTCCATAAAGTCAAGAACACCATAGGATAATTAATCCCAATTACAAGGGAATTAGAACTTTTAGGCACTTATTTGTTAGATGCTAAACGTATTAGACAATTCGAGACATGGGCACTGATTTATTAAAGTGCAAGCGGACATGATACGATGTAGCATATAATTTCCGCTGCACATCGATAAATATGCTGTCGGCATTTATCATTGCACAAGCAGATTCGCGGCCAATAGGTGGGGGTGTCAATCAGCCTGATCGTATAGGATTGGGCTGATTGAAGACCGCAGCCTCAGAGGCAGCGGACAAGTTATGGAGCAGCGGTCGCTTCCGGCGAAGGTTCCGCGCGGAAACAAGAGCTGTTCGCCCTTGTTAAATCTACCCCATGGGATGTACATACATGACCTGAAAATAAAAGAACGTCACTAACTGATTATGTTAGTAATTAATATTAAAATATATGTGCTGAATAAACCTATTTTTTTTATTTTAGAGATGTATTACTTTCCACTAAAGCGTAGTGGGATTTACCAACCTACATCAGTTAGAAATGGGAGTAAAATGCAGGCTGGTATAAGCACAAACATATATTTCCTGCTAGTTTCAGTATAAATGTAAATAACTTAAGCAGACATTAACCCTTTCCCGTCTGGACTTATTTGTGTACAACAAACTAGAATATAAAACAATATATTA
The DNA here is from genome assembly GCF_027579735.1 of Bombina bombina. Taxonomy (NCBI): domain Eukaryota; kingdom Metazoa; phylum Chordata; class Amphibia; order Anura; family Bombinatoridae; genus Bombina; species Bombina bombina. Next base: position 70,818,670 of record NC_069507.1, read on the forward strand.
TTTTTTGTAATATTTTGTGTTAGTTTTTTATTCAGTTGCCACTCTCATAGTCTGAAAAATTAAATAAATCTTTAAACAAGTACACACAAACACCAGGAATTAAAGGAACAACAAATGTAATTCTCCATAAAATGTTTAGAACTAAACAGTAAAAAAAAAAAAAAAAAAAAAAAAAAAAAAAGTAATTTAATGAATCCTGCACTCTCTGAACCCTAATTGGGTTCACCAGTGCAGAAGCATATTTATGTCCCCCCGTAATGCACAATGCAAATTTGTTCCATGCCGTCCTAATTGTGCTGGGCTTTAGCGCCCTTAGGACAGCATGGAACGTCCTATACTGAAGCCTTTGCAGTTTTCTAAATGGGATCACGGGCCGGAGGGTGTGTCTAGCGTCATAGGCACTCCCCCAACCCGATCCTATCATTGTAATCATGTGATCGCATGAATGATCGCGTGATTTCAATTTTTACATCAGAACTTTGTTATTCGATGTAGACAAATAAGTCCGGACAGGAAGGGGTTAATGTCTGCTTAAAGGGACATGAAACCCGAATGTTTTCTTTCATAATTTAGGTAGAACTTACAATTTTAAACAACTTTCCATTTTACTTCTATTATCAAAATGTCCTTAATTCTCTTGGTATCATTTGTTGAAGAAGCAGCAATGCACTACTGGTTTGTAACTGAACACATGGGTGAGCCAATGAGAATCAGTATATATATATGCAGCCACCAATCAGCAGCTAGAACCTAGTTTCTTTGCTGCTCCTTAGCATACCTAGATAAACCTTTCAGCAAAGGATAACAGGAGAAAAAATAAAATTAAATATTAGAAGTAAATTGGAAAGTTGTTAAAAATTGTATGCTCTGTCTAAATCATGAATGTCTCATTGTGACTTTACTGTCCCTTTAAGTTGTTTACATTTATACTGAAACTAGGAGGATAGTCCTTATACCAATCCTGCATTTTACTCCCACTTCTAACTGATGTAGGTAAATCCCACTATGCTTTAGTGGAAAGTAATAAGTGTCTAAAATAAAATAATAGGTTTATTCAGCAGATATTTTTTTATTTATGCTATTAAAGTAGAGCATCACTAACTGTGTAAATGTGGGAAAGCTGTATACTATAAAAACCCAAATGACAGGCTAAATTATCAATTTCATTAAAACTAAAGGCTTTTAAAACTGTGAGACATTGGATTCACAAACAGAATATGACAATTAAAAAAACAAAACAGTGGATATGGTCAAACCGGGGATACCTCTTTATAGACTGCTCTGTTTCTTTTGTGTGAGCCGTTTGAGAAGAGACACAGAAGGAACTGAAAGTCTTTAGGGCGCATCACGAGAAAAACAAAAAGAAACAAAGTCTTCCAAGTAGTTGGGAAACTTTCCAAGTATGTGCAACAGTTAAGGAACATGAGCTACACCCCTACGATATGAGTGCAAAAAGGGGGGTACTCAAGGGGTGTCCAACTACCCTTCTTGACAACATTAAAGGGACATTCTAGAGTAATAATAAAATGCAGCAAGTTATTATAATTAATTCTCATTTCTGACAATGTGGTTCACCCCTCTGTCACAAAACAGTAGTGTTCCTGTGCCGTTCCTGAGCTGCAGTCTGCCTGTGATTGGGAAATACGTACAGATGGTACTGCGGAATGGCTAACCTGTTTATTGTTTAGGAGCAGCAATGCATGGCGCCTGAGAGCACATTTTTGAAGTCTCATGGAGGTCAATGGAACAGCCTTGCACATAATTGTAAGGCACATCACAATATTTTTCACAAAAATAGCCTTATTTAATACTGCATCTGTGCCATATGCATCTGCCTGGTTTTTGGGTTGACTGCTCATTGTTAAAGTGATTGTAAAAGTTGAATAATTTAAAGCCCAGTATTTAAAAATACTCTTAAAAACAGGGGCACTTTAAAGTCATTAAACTTTACAATTACGCTTCTTTTTTAAAATACACATTTTTGTTACTGTAAACACACCGGCGATCCCCCGCCCACATCTTCTTCAGTATTGAGCAGATCGATGACGAATCCGTCTTCCTCCAATCGTTGTGTGCCCCCTTTGGCGTCCAGCTCATGAGGCACACAACAGTGGAGGAAGCCGGATCGTCATCAAAATGCTAAAATACTGAAGGAGATGCGAGCGGAGGATCGGCGGTATGTTTACTGTAACAAAAAAGGTAAGTATTTTTTAAAAAGAAGCGTAAATTGTAAAGTTTAATGACAAAGTACTCATGTTTTTAAGAGTGTTTTTAAATACTGGGCTTTTAATCAATCAGTTTAAGAATGCCCTGTACACAGTAAGCAAAACATAATTAACGACAGCGATAGTACACAGATTGGCACAGTGAGCATATGGTGCCAATCTTGGTATTAAAAACATAAAAATAATTGCATCCTGTATGGACTGTCTGATATGTCCCTCTAACTATAACCTAAATTACAAGTTTTGCGTTACGGTGCAGTACGGCTATACCGCTAAAAAATTGGAGATTGCACGTGGAATGGCAGGTCTTCTGTATTACAAGTCGCTGCGGTATAGCTATAACGCAAGTGTTTTAGCCTGTAACACAACGATCCATTTCACACTCAAAAAATGACTTTTGACTGCAGGATTTTCATACTGCTGTATTACAGGTTGTGCGGTCCGGCTAAAATGCTTGCGTCATAGCCTATACCGCCCTGATCCATCCTGCGATCTTAGAACAGTAGTTATGGATTTTGAGAAACAAAAATGTTTCACAAACCTCATAACTAAAATGTTACAAAGAACACTAACACCCATAAACTACCTATTAACTCCTAAACCGCCACCCTCCCGCATCGCAGATACTACATTACACCTATTAACCCCTAATGTGCCGCCCACCCACATCACCAACACTACATAAAGCTATTAACCCCTACACCGCCGGCCCCCACATCGCCAATACTAAACTAAACCTATTAACCCCTAAACCACCGGCCCCCCAGATCGCAAATCACTAAATTAAACTTTTAACCCCTAAACTAAACACCTCCCTAACTTTAAATTTCATTTACAATATAACTATCTTAAAATAAATAAAAAAAACTTACCTGTGAAATAAAAAAATTAAAACTATAAATTAAACTAACTATAACTAAACCTAGCATAACTATTTTAACAAAATAAAAATTTTAAAAAATTACAAGATTAAAAAAACCTAACACTACAAAAAAAAACTAATACCAAAAAACAAAAACACTAAAATTACGAAAAATAAAAATTACTAAAATTGTAGAAAATAACGAAATTATCCAAAATAATAAAAATTACACCTAATCTAACAGCCCTACAAAAACAAAAAAGCCCCCCAAAATAAAAACACCCCCTAACCTAACAGTAAACTATCAAAAGTGTAATCTTAGTGTTTTTTTTATTTTCCGTAATTCTAGCGTTTTTATTTTTTGGTAATGTTAGATTTTATTTATTTTTTCATAGTGTTAGGTTTCTTCTAAATTTGTAATTTTTTTTATTTGTAGTTTATTTTCTAAAAATAGCTGTTAGGTTTATTTATAGTTTAATCTTAGTTTTTGTTTATTTCACAGGTAGGTTTTTATTTATTTTAACGTAGTTATATTTTAAATTGAATTTAAAGTTAGGGGAGTGTTAGGTTTAGGGATTAATAGTTTAATTTAGTGATTTGCAATGTGGGTGGCTGCGGTTTAGGGGTTAATAGGTTTAGTTTATTAGCAATGTAGGAGGCTGGCGGTTTAGGGGTTAATAACTTTAATTAGTGTCTGCGATGTCGGGGCAGCGGATTAGGGGTTAATAACTAATTAGTGTTGGCGATGTTGGGGGCGGTGGTAGGGGTATTTAGACTAGGAGTTTATGTTAGGGTGTTACGTTTTAACGTAACTTTCATTTCCCCATAAACATCAATGGGGTTGCATTAAGGCGATCTCCATTCCGCGATCGCAGGTGTTAGTTTTTTTCTGACACTTTCTCCCCATTGATGTCTATGGGGGAAAGCGGGCACGAGCACAAAGTCAGGCCTTGGGTTTTGTGCCGAATATATTTTTTGCGTTATTTACACTCGTAATCTTGCCGTATGTGTTTAACCACTTTGCAAGGATTAAAAATATTGGGTCTAATGATCAAAATCTCACCGACATGGAGAGAAATCTTACAAATCTTTGGGGGCTTTTTTGAGCATTATATTGTCTCTCATTCATATTCAGAACTCTGCACAGCTACATAAACAGTTTTCAAGCTAAAATATCAGTGCATATATAATCTCTCCAGAGCAGAGAGCTTTAGATAATCGGGTTCAAAGTCAGAAATTATTGCTTACCAAACTAGAATATAGAACACTATTTTGTGCAATAATCTTGTTATTTTTTTTATGCAGTTGCCACTCTCATAAAGTCTGAAAAATGAAACAAAACTACACACAAACACCAGGATTTAAAGGAACAACAAATGCAATTCTCCATAAAATGTTTAGAATTAAACAGTAAGAAAAAAAAACAAAAAAAAAAAAACAGGAACTAAATAAATCCTGCACTCTTTAAACCCTAATTTACAATGTGCAATAGAGTGATTGGTTCACCAGTGCAGGTGCATATTCATGTCCCTCTCTAATAAGCCAAAGCAAAGGAGATTTTATAAATATACACAACAGGCTTTTCACCGAGCCTTCCCTAAAACATTGCAGTTTTATTTTAATATAGACAAATTACAGTTTTAAATGTTTTTAAAACATTTACTCTAGATCCATTTTTTCAATGCAGTGCTAATTTGCTAACATATATTATTCACATGTAAAAAAATTACTTTAATGCCCCTTTAAGGACGAGTCTGCTTAAGCGTGTTAAAAGGTATCACGTGTGAAAATGGCTTCCTTAAAGTGAAAGTCCCCCATAGCGTTTTTGAAACGCTAGGGTTGACTGTTGAAACAAATAAAAGGCACTTTCATTCATGAAGTATAAGATATTTCATGCAGAAAGTGCCTTTATTCGTTTCAAGCGTTCGTCGTTCTTAGCTGCTACAGCAGCCCACGGCAAAAAAATATTTTGCTGAGAGGGACATAAAAGACAAAATTAAACTTTTATGATAGAGCATGCAATTTTACACAACTTCTCAAATTAGCTTAATTCTCCTGGTATCCTTTGTTGAAGAGTAGAATCTAGGTAGGCTCAAATAAGCGCAAGAGCGTGTGCATGTTTATGGCCGCAGTGCTTGCAACAATGTATAACTTTTTTTATTTCTTTGAAGAGCATATATATATATATATATATATATATATATATATAGTCCACTGCAATTTGTCATCCAGGAATAGTGGGCTATTGGAAATTTCCAGACCTCTACATATTAAATATCCAATTACAAAATGAAAATACTTACAATATTCATAGTTGCTTCCGGATCTGGACTATAAATAAAATCACTTGATCCACTCCTAATTTTTCTAGATATAGATTCTGAATATGCATAATGTTGGATCAGAAATGTCACAGCAATCAAAAGCCACATCTTTGAGACTGCAAAAAATAAATAAATATATATTAATTTGTAAATCTATGCCTAACACTGTATGGTTATAACATGATTAATGTGGTGCATTGTAAGTTTAACAAAAGTATATACCATACACAGAGTTCTGCAGATTAACAACTTATTAACCCCTTAATGACCACAATGTACCCTGTATGTCACTGGTCGTTAAGGGTTTTTTCAGGACATAATAGCACAAGTCTAGCAAGAACACGCTATTAATGCCCTCCCTCCAGCAGGCTATGTGGAATAGAGCAGTCTCAACGCTGGTGGCAAGACCGCGCTATAAAACAATCAAGTCCCAAAAAAAGGCCAGTGACATACAGGGTACGTTGCTGGTCCTTAAGGGGTTAAATACACAGTGTAATATAATCATTCAGTTTGAACATCAAAAGCTTACTGCTTCTTTTCTACAGCAATGTAAATGGAATATGTGTATTAAAAGTATTAATAGAAATATTGTATACACTTTACAATATAGCTTTCTATTCTATCAGATATTTCTAACCACAACATTAATATCACAGTTGTATTTGCAGCCCTTTCTGGCATACAAGGGGTTAACAGCAAAAACAATTTCAAGCTGCCAACATTTTGTCAGACTCACCTTACATCAAGATTGATGTCCATTATATTCTCACCAAATTGTTATGTCATTGATTTTAATCAAATAGTGTGTTTTATTTAATTATTTATGTCATAAGGTATTAAAACAAATGCACATATTTAAAAGGGACATTCTGGTCAAAATTTAAATAAACAGATTAATTACACCTTTGAATAGAAGCCTATTTGCAATATACATGTAGTAGCAAAAATGTTTCTAGTAAGAGTTATTACTGTTTTAGTATTAACATTTTCCTCTGTAAGTGCATGTGAAGCATAGCTAGATATTCTCAGTGCACCAGCATTATAAATAGTGCAGCTGCTCAGAACACCAGTGGGGCTGGTATTGTGTCAGCAATTGACAAACTGAGTCATTACCAGATGGTAGAAGCACCTTAGGCTCTCTGAGCGAGTGCTGTGTTTGAAATGCTGGTGCATGGTGCATACTTAAATATACTTTTTTTAACAGCTAAAGCTTTTATTAGAACCATTTTTGCTAATTAATGTATATTACAAAAATACTATTTAAAAATTAAAGGCATCCATGTGGATTTAATTTTTGGTTGCAATGTCCCTTTAAGGCTTTAAAAACCAACTATGACCTTATGTAAAATATACTACTATCTCATTCTGTTACATGACCATTCATTCACTTGTACATATTTATAGTAAAGGGTTATTAAACACTTTGAGATTGTAATATAAAATGATAACTAGTACATAGAAAAAAAAACCTCTGCAATATACTTTCATTATTTATTTTGTCCCCTTTTCTGGTTCTTCCATTCTGAAAGTGTGAGTTTTTCAGCTCCTGTTAGAAATGGAAGTGCATAACACTTATATTCCACATAACCATTGGCTGCACACTCTAGTGACCTATTTATAACTGTCCCTAATTGGCCACAGCAGAGAAGGTAACCTAAGTTACAATATGGCTGCTCCCATTGTTTTATAGACACTAAAACTTGACACTTATTTTATCAATATTTAAACAGCTAATGAAACTTAAAAAAATACATCTTTATTTGTTATTCTCAAAGTAATCTTTTCTTTGAATGCATCATTGTATCTAGCATTTATTTAGTGTTTAATGTCCCTTTAACTGTAATGACAGTAAAAAAGAGGTGTTATCCAGTGTATTGTAGCTCTCTTCACCCACCAAAGAGTTCAACACTGATTTTATACAAACTATATAATTAATTCTGAAAATGTTGACACCATCAGGAAATTAAGAAGTTAAAGCATATTTATTGATATTATTACTAGATAACATACTTCTTTATTTTAGATTTTGGTAACATATTTTTTCAAACTTTACTGAGTACTTTAGCAGACACAATTCTATCATTATACAAGCCTGCAGATTATTTCACGGTTGCAAAGTGAAAGCCAAGGTTGACAAAATTTAAATTAACATAAAACATATAATTAGAGTATAAAAGATCATAGTCATATATAGTGATCATTAAGTTCTTTACATACCACAATGAGGAAGGAGACTGCACACACCCACGTCCTACAGAAACAGCACTGAGTCTAACAACCAGGAAGTACACAACCTATCAGCAAACACAATGCAAAATCACCCCACACTACCACTGACAGCTTTACGTCATACAGCCAATCACAGAGCAGCTTACTTCCAAAACACACATTATACACTTCTGAGCTAGTTACTGAAAGGGCTATGTAGATCTAGGAAATGTTTATGAGCCAATCGTATGAAAGAGTGTGTCATGTGATCTAAAGTTGCACGGCATGCTGAGGAATAATGTAACTAATGTAATAGAAATGAAAAGTTTATGCTTTTAATAGTAAATGAGTATACACAGTAAAATTTAGGTGATTTTTTTTTTTAAATTAACAAACCTTTGCATTTATAAACAATAGATGTATGTGTGTATATATATATATATATATATATATATATATATATATATGTATATTTCAAACCCCCAACATTTCAAAATTCAAAAGAGGAACCCCCGCGGCAAAAAATCGAAATGTGGTGGGTGGGCTTAAAAAATCATAAGACCAAAGTAAAATAAATAAAATTCTAAATAATTTCATAGATTTTAATACACTTAGGCAGCAAATCAAACACAAGCTCAAACCACTGGTATGACTATGTGAGCTATGTATTTAATTATCCTTTGCAAAGACATTGCTAAATATTTTTATCTTAATTGGACATTTAATAATAAATTCTTTAAAACTGCTCTCTGCATTCCCCAATAATATTCTAGATTCTGGCCTTTAAAGTCAGCAAAAATGCACAGTAGCACACTACATAGTATACACTTATACATGCAGATACACACAAACACTACATAGCATACACTTATACATGCAGATACACACACACTACATAGTATACACTTATACATGCAGATACACACTACATAGCATACACTTACACATGCAGACACACACACACTACATAGCATACACTTATACATGCAGATACACACTTATACATGCAGATACACACACACTACATAGTATACACTTATACATGCAGATACACACTACATAGCATACACTTACACATGCAGATACACACACTACATAGCATACACTTATACATGCATATAAACACACACTACATAGCATACACTTATACATGCATATAAACACACACTACATAGCATACACTTATACATGCAGCATACACTTATACATGCATATAAACACACACTACATAGCATACACTTATACATGCAGCATACACTTATACATGCATATAAACACACACTACATAGCATACACTTATACATGCAGCATACACTTATACATGCATATAAACACACTACATAGCATACACTTATACATGCAGATACACACACACACTACATAGCATACACTTATACATGCATATAAACACACACTACATAGCATACACTTATACATGCAGATACACACACACTACATAGCATACACTTATACATGCAGATACACACACACTACATAGCATACACATGCATATACACACACACTACATAGCATACAGTCATACACTTATACATGCAGATACACACACACTACATAGCATACACTTATACATGCAGATACACACACACTACATACATAGTTGCCAACAGTCCCTGATTTCCAGGGACAGTCCCTGGATTTTGTTGTATGTCCCTGGATTTTTTTTGTCCCTAGAAATGTCGCTGAATATCTCTTTTGCACAACATTTGTTGTTTGCATATATATATATATATAAATATACACACACACATACATATATACAGATAGATAGATGATAAATAGATATAGTGTATTATTTAAATATAACTCATTCCTAATAGAATATTGTTATTACTATTGAATGGGTTCACATATTATTTGTCTTTCTAATTTTGATGCTGTGTTGTAAAAATAACTATATGCCCAGAATGTGTTCCAGAGACTGGGTAGGTGTAAAAGCTTGGTGCTGTAATCTGTATAATAAACTATGGATAAGTATAAATTATACTATTACTTTCAAATGGGTGTGTTTTATATGCAGAGCTGAGTGGGTGGAGCAGTTGAACAGTAGGTTGTCAATACTCCAGTAACCCGCTTGCTTGCTCTGCTGCAAAGTGTCCCTGGAATTTTTTTTGAAATGTTGGCAACTATGTACATAGCATACATTTACACATGAAGATACACACACACTACATATCATACACTTATACATGCAGATACACACACACTACATAGCATACACTTACACATGCAGATACACACACACTACATAGCATACAGTCATACACTTATACATGCAGATACACACACACTACATAGCATACACTTACACATGCTAAATATTTTTATCTTAATTGGAAAGCTCTAAAAAGCACGTAGACCCACCTTGGCATGCCCTAGTATATAGTTTTGCCAACAGTCCCTGATTTCCAGGGACAGTCCCTGGATTTTGTTGTATGTCCCTGGATTTTTTTTGTCCCTGGAAATGTCCCTGAAAATCTCTTTTGCACAACATTTGTTGTTTGCATATATATATATATATATATATATATATATATATATATATATATATATACACACACACATATATACAGATAGATAGATTATAAATAGATATAGTGTATTATTTAAATATAATTAATTCCTAATGGAATATTATTATTATTGAATGGGTTCACATATTATTTGTCTTTCTAATCTTGATGCTGTGTTGTAAAAATAACCATATGCCCAGAATGTGTTCCAGAGACTTTGTAGGTGTAAGAGTGTTTTGATTGCAGAACTGAGTGGGCGGAGCAGTTGAACAGTAGGTTGTCCATACTCCAGTAACCCGCTTGCTTGCTCTGCTGCAAAGTGTCCCTGGAATTTTTTTTGAAATGTTGGCAACTATGCTAGTATCATTTAAATAACAATCGAAAAAATCTAGGGACGCCTTGTGGCAGTGAAATCAAGTTAGCAGATAGCAGACATCCCAACCTGTAAAAACTCATTTCAGGGAGGTGGCTTCTCCCGCTACTGCGCCACCAAACCCCCCCCCCCCCATATATATTGAACACCTTGAAACCCTAAATAAGATAGAGACTTATCATTAAAGTAGCTTCCCACTAAACTCACATTAAAAAAAAAAAGTAGCTTTATTGCACAACCCCATAAAACAAACCTATTTTCCAGTGGTCGTACACTTGTTGAAAGCTCAAATATTTTAGAATACGAAGTTTAATTACGTGCAGTAAATAAGGTAGTATTTGTGTTTTATTTTATTAAAATCAGTGGGGGCTTTTTGGTTACTGGTGCATGCTTTGAGGGTTCTATAACGTCCCAGCAACTAAAGGCTTTCCTTAAAGAAACACTTTTACGGATTTGGGCCACATTGGATCATGGTACTTGGAGTTTCAGGGAGATTGCACTCCGTTTGCTGGCATCAGGGAGACACCCTGCACTTCAGGGAGACTTGGGATGTCTGAGATAACTTGTGTTAAAAACAGCAAACAGCTTACTTATTTCCAAAATCAGCAGTTAGAAATTCTCAGTGTAGCCCCTACATACAACTTGATAGGGGAGCAGGCTTGCTGAGAGCATTCTGCCTCTTCTGAGCATGATGGGCAAGAACCGCCAATAACAGACTTCCTGTTTCTCTAACAGAATATTAAACCAGAGCATATTGCTCCAGATATTTATGACGTCAAGCTACATATGCCTTCTTGTAGAGCCCTCAGCCCCCTTGTGGGTCTGTGACAAAAAAGTAATGGATCTGCATAAATGAAGTTAAAAAAATAAATAAAATAAAAGGTATCCTTTTAAATTATGAATAATACATATTGTAAAGTATAAGCCACGGATTACTGCTTTTTATTACAACCATGAAACATATTGGTTGTTATGGCTTTAACTGTTTCCATAGCTTCATCCACTGTGTTCTCTAAGTAAAATGCACTTTATATGCACATAATGGTGAATAATGGTGAATCTTTGTCGAACCTGTCTTTATAATCTATATATGTTAAACATCAAAGTCGCTAAAGAATTTTTTAAAAAACGTTATCCCTAACTTTTAATTTTTATTTCATTTATCTTACTGTTATTGAGTCCTTCCTCCTTCCCCTTCCTCATTTCTCCAGTTTGTGACGGAGGGAGCGGTCGTCGCCCCCCCCCCCTTACTCTGTTGAAAATAGATACATTTGCATATAAATAAATATGTATTGATTGATTTACTAGTTTGGGAGGTGCATTGCACTGGGGGTGCATTGTCTGGGCAGTGTACATTGTAACAATAGCATATGTTCACATTTCTAAAGTGAACATTTTAAGTGAGGCACTAAGATAAGAATTATACAAGAATTGAACAAGGATTGGGCAAGGGGCAAGACACAAGGCAAGTACTCTTGTAATATTGTGTTTCATGTATCTCATTGCATCCTTATTCAAGTGCTGCTGTAATACAGTGTCTTATGTGTTTAATTGTTTCCCACTTTTGTAATAATGCTCAATATCTTCATATTCCTCTTTGCTACCTCTTGTCTCTATAACAAACTACATTATTCAATTACTCCTTCTCCCTCTCCACCTGCACTGTTCATTAGCCCATCTCTCTTATACTTATCCTTCGGTATCTGTGACACAGCTCTCTCGTGATTCTCTTTCTATCTGTCTAACCGTACATTTAGTGTAGCCTTCTCCAGAGCATCCTCTGCCCCGTTACCACTTTCTGTTGGGGTACCTCAAGGCTCTGTCCTCGGTCCCCTTCTCTTTTTAATCTACATGTCATCATTAGGTTCCTTAATAAAGTCCCATGGGTTTCAATATCATTTGTATGCCGATGACACCCAACTCTACCTCTCTGCACCAGACCTACCTCCTTCCTTACTTACCCGTGTCACTAACTGTCTTTCTCATATCTCATCTTGGATGTCCTCTCAGTACCTTAAGCTAAATCTCTCCAAAACTGAACTCCTTATTTTTCCCCCTTCTTCCAATTTCTGCACCCCCAAATTTTATATAAATGTTGATAATTCCATCATTACCCCTACCCCGCATGCCCAATGTCTCAGAGTCACACTTGACCCAGACCTTTCCTTCACTCCTCACATTCAGTCCTTGTCTAAAGCCTGCCGCTTCCACCTTAAAAACATCTCTAAAATTGGACATTTCCTTACACAAGACACAACTAAGGTTTTAATCCACTCTCTCATCTTTTCCCACCTCGACTACTGCAACTCCGTCCTCTCTGGTCTACCTAGCTGCTGCATAGCTCCTTTACAATCCATTATGAATGCCTCTGCCAGGCTTATATTTCTTATACGTCACTCTTCATCTGCTGCACCTCTCTGCCAATCCCTTAACTGGCTTCCTCTTGCCTCTAGGATTAAACACCAAATCCTCACTCTGACATACAAAGCCCTGAACTGCATTGCTCCCTCCTACATTTCAGAACTTCTCTCCAGATACTCTCCCCCCGTCCCCTTCGATCTGCTCACGATCTCCTCCTCTCTTGTTACTTCCTAACATTCCCGTTTACAGGACTTCTCAAGACTGGCCCCATCTTGTGGAACTCCCAGCTTCGCTCCACAAGACTCTCCCCTAGTTTTAACAGCTTCAAGCGCTCCCTAAAGACTCTACTATTCAGGGATGCATACAACCTTTTACACTAACCTTTCCTACTCCATTGCTTTCCCCTTGAACCCCTTAGAATGTAAGCTTATGAGCCCAGCTGTTTGCAGATCACCTTCATAAGAGCCAACTACAACAGTGAATCTCTCGGCAGGGCCCTCTACCCACTTGATCCCTACAAAAGTTATCCTGTATACCGACTATGTTTACAGCGCTGCGGAATCTGTATGTGCTCTCCAAATACCTGATAATAATAATATAAATAATAATAATAAAATAATTTGCTGTTTGACAAACACATTATCCTTTAGTAAAGATGCTTGTAAAATAAATAAATTAATAGTAATAGATATATCCAACCTTATGGATCCGTTATATGTATCTATAAGTAATTCACAGTTCATGATTTATATCTGGTATAGATAATATATATATTTTTGGACCAATATAGTGTCTGTGAAAACGTTCTGCAAAAGTTCTATTGTATAGTATTGAATATTAATAAAGTTGCGCTATTATTGTAATGTGCAAACCAATTCCTAATTTAGTTTTTATATAAATATGACAATACCCAGTTACATGTACTGCTGAGTCATCCACTACCTGCTTGTTGGGTTGCCATGTGTCCGGTATTAGACCGGACAGTCCGGTATTTTAGTTTTCTGTTCAGTAATTTCTGTGAATGAAAACTGGACATTTCAATTTGTCTGTTTGATTGTTTTCTAATTGATCGCTTATGTTGCTTTACTGTATGCTGTGCCCATGCTCAGTGACAATGTAAGTTGTACGGATTCTTAGTAACAGGTGGTGGATTGGTGTCGCCAGTGTTAATAACTTCTGAGCGACAGTCTCAGATAATCCAATTCAAAATTTACAACACTGCCGGGTAGAGTAGCAGGCAGCGTAATCTGACACACACTTCACATGAGTAAGTGATCTAAGTGAGTCTGTAGACCCACACGGCGTATATAGCGAGCTGAGTGAGTGTCAGACTGTCAAATAGCATCAGCGAACGAGGTCAAGCTGTGCAAGCTGCTATCTCTGTGGTCTGAGACTAGAGTCTGAGACTGTGTGTAAACTGCAGCTTGCCAGGCAGTGGGAAATTTAAGAAGGTCAAGTGGTTGTGAGAAACTGACAGTTTGAGTTGGTTCATCTCACCATGAGGTATGTGCTTGTAATATCACGTTAAATAATTATATGTATACTGTATACATATACATACCCCCCCCCCCAATTCCCCCGGTTATCTGTTTGGCTGTCCAGTATTTTTTCAAAGGACAGCTGGAAACCCTACCTGCTTGTCTTGGAGTTAAGAAGTGTGTCTGATGACGTAGCAAGGGAATTCCCTTCTATTTTCCTCTGTGCATGTGTAGCCCAGACTCGTTCACAGGGTGAGTGACAGCCTAACGTAATTAACGCATGCGCATTACGTTCTGCTTCTATTATACATGCCACTTGGCGAGTGAACTGATTGGACCGCTGATTAATCATGATCAAAAAGTGCACTTCGGCGCAAGGAAGTTAAAGCAAGCACATTGTACAGAGGTACATATACATATAACAATCAATACACTGATAATATATGAATTTAGATTAATGAAGCTTATATAATTTTTTAACAATGGTTTCAATGGAGCCTTGCGGTAGCTGTAAGGTTACCATCACTTTAAATATTGTGTTAATTCATCTAAAATGTAAACTGCAGGAGAATAACAGATGCCAGTTCTCCAAATCAGATATTTTGTTATTCTGCTGTTCCAATGTAAAGTGCAGGATACTCAGAATTCATGCAAATACATACATAAGATTAGATGTGCTTCTCCTACCATATTCATGCTAAGCCCTCTGTGAAAATCAGGGCTGTTAGCTGCTCTAGATATTCTAGCTGTCCAAGATCTTGCAGGACTGTCGTGGGTTGGAAGGTCTGCCTGCTGTCCCGAAATCCTTTTCCCTCCAGTCAAAGCAAATGCCCAGTTTCTAGTAACTGCCAGCAACACCTTGACTCCGCCTTACCCAACCCATGACAAGCACACAGGTAAGGGTTGCCAGGTGTCCAGTATTTTAGCAGACTTTCCAGTAAAATCTACATAAATCTACTGGACACTTAAATGTCCAGTATTTTTTAAAGCTCCCTTAGTGTAACACTGTGCATTTTCTTTTATGTGTTATAGGCAGCCATGGGGGCTGTGTGTGTGGTCATGTGTTACTGGCAACCAAGGGGATAAAATGACTGATCAGTTGTGAAAAATATAGAAGGTGGGATCAAGGTTGAGGCCTAAGGTTGAGCTTTTAGGGGCACATATAGGTTGTCCGGCATTTTCATGGAGCACAGCAGGCAACCGTAACACACGTCCCTGTACCTCCGGCCAAAGCTCCACCCAACAAACACTGGTGCATATCTCTCAACATTTATGGATGGCTCTCAGGGACTCAGGAGATCAGGCAGGTCCAGACTGTGAATAAAAATCAGCCTTGGAAAAATTAAATACCAGCCTTATGATCAGTTGAGTCCACAGAGTGAACACGCCCCATCTTTTCTTGGGAATTACTGGAATACTCCTTCCGCTTATATTGTTTTCTTGTAATAAAACAAAATGCCAGATTGTTGTTATACAGGCACGCAATTTCATCTATGACTCCCTCACAGTGTGAAATTGATTATCCATAGTGTGATCTGGAGAAGACACTCAAAACAGTGTGTCACCGTGTCTCACTCTTGATACATATAGGTCAGAGGAGAAAAGAGAGGTGCTACAGCTGCATCCCCTCAATAGCAGCACCAGCCCCTTAAAATGTACCTGACCAACCCCAGCTGCTGCAGCCCACAGGAAAGTCTCCTGGTAGGCCAATCCAGCCTTGGTCACAGGTAGATTGTGAGCTGGACGTATCTGAGCGGTTGGTGGGAGTATCTGAATGGTCCATGGATGGGGTAATATAGTCCCTTAAAACTGAGAAGTCTAATGCTGGGGGTAGGCAGCGGGCCAGACTTTTAACCCAAATTTTTCTCTAATTGTTTAGAAAAAGCATAGAATTTTAAGCGACTTTCCAATGCACTTCTATTATCTAATTTGCTTTGTTCACTTGGTAACCTTTGTTGAAAAGCATACCTAGATAGGCTCAGGAGCTGTATTTTTCTACTGAGGGCTAGCTGGTTATTGGTGGCTGCACATAAATGCCTCTTGTTATTGGCTCACTCAATGTTTTCAGCTAGCTTCCAGTAGTGCATTTTTGCTCATTCAACAAAGATTGCCAAGAGAATGAAGCAAATCTAATAATAGAAGAAAATTGGAAAATTGTTTAAAATTGTATGCTCGATCTGAATTATGAAAGAAAAAAAATGGGTTTCATGTCCCTTTAAAAGGAATTTAAACACTAAATTAATGCTAGACAGAATTTTTTTTTATTTTATGATTCAGATAGGGAAAACAATTTTTAGAAAGATTACAATTTACTTCTATCTAATCTAAAATTTACTCATGGTCCTATGCTTAAACTAAAAACTATAGAAGAAAGAAATATAATAAAGATAATTCACTTACATACCAGAGCATGCATCTTATGCAAAAATGACATGTTTTTAAAGTGCCATTATAGTCAAACAAGCTATATGCTCTAATAGTAACGCTGCAAAGAGGGTTAAACTCATAGCAGAAGTACCAGTAAACCAGCAATGGCACAGCAGGGCATGCCACTAGCACTCCTGTTTGGATGAGCTGCAGTTTACATTAAGAATTGCCAGTCCAAACCAGTACTGTAACTATGTGTTTAAACCCTTTGCAGGGGTTAAGCATAAAGAGGTGCAGGGTAGCTAGTCTGTAATTAATTAGAGCATGTCATTTTTCGACTATAATGGCCCTTTTATTTGCTATGTGTGACTGTCTCTCCTAACTGGCTGATGAATTGGCTGCAGCTCCTGAATGGAGCTCTGTTTAACCCCTTTATGAGGGTTAAGAAGATAATAAACTTTAAGTAATGCAAGTAAATAACAAGTAACATCACATAAGAAATTAGAGCATGACATTTTTGTATTAGAATATCCCTGTGACGTACAGCCTCTCCTGATTAGACTGTGCAAGCAAGGCTGCACTGAGATGTGGGGATGTAAGGGTTAACAAAACACTTTCTAAACTATTCTAGATCCAGAAAGTAAAAAAATCTCTTTTATCACTACCCTCTTTCTGCATCTATAGCTCCCTATGCTGCCACCACAAAGGATAGTTAAAATTAGGAGTCCTTTGTCCCCTATTACACAGATTAAAATCCAAAAACCCAATTTGGTTAAAAAAAAATCTATGTAAAAAAAACAGTATTAATATTGTGGTTCAAATATTAGACAAAGGCAAAACTTAATAAAGGAACATTTATTATGAGCAAAATGGGGTCACAGTGCATTTGTATAAAAAAAGTTAACAAACAATTTACACACAGCAAACAGTTTTTAAAATAAAAAAGGAGAAATAACAGAAACATGTAACTTTACCGGAAGTCTTATAGTCTTTTGTTTTGAGGGAAATGGAATTAGGAAATGTCCAGATACACTGTTTTGCACAGTTTCGCATGTAAAATGACAAAGTTATATTGTTGAAATCAAAGTTATATATACTTAACTCTGATATCAGATTTCTTGACCAAACCTCCTTCCAGAGATGGCCAGGGAAGTACTCGCCCCTCTCTTTTATAACAGGTCATAAAGCTCTGAATCCGTGGCTGAAATTATAGAGCACCTTATAACTTCTGTTATGTATATCTGGTTCATATACATAGATAGGCAATTCCTCTGTGATGTCATGAGGATTATTTTGATATCAAATATGACATGTCCAGCAGAAGAGGTGTCTGAAATGCCTTATAATATTCAGAAAATATTATTCTAATGAGACACTGGGAAAGATTACAAGTAGCGCTTTATGAGTTTTCTGCTCATGATGTGGTCTTTTCACAATCAATTTGCATTGCGTAGGTATTACAAGTCTTGAAAAATCGCGATTGCAGTTAGTGGCTACAAGCAGTTATTAGTATAACGGCATCAGTCAGATGTGGGGGACGTATGAATATTAAGAAAACTTTTTGACACCAGTGACGTCACCATTCCATGAACGATGTGGGTTAGATACCCTTTCCTTTCAAGTGCTCGGCCATACCTCATTTGATCAACTTGTAATAGCGGCGCAACCCCAAATGCAAAAAAATACATAATGCACGCTGAGTTTTCACAACTGATTTTCTGCATGACTTGTAATCTTGTCCACTGTGTTTTATCACTCTCTGGGTTGACAGGTTGGTGCAATAAACTGACCTTAGGCAATAAAGTTCTCTCCAATGAAGCTTACAGCTATTTATGATGGAGCTATGGTTTACTAAGAACAAACAAAAACATGAGGCCTCCATAACAATCTTTTAAAAGCAGGAAAGCCTCTAAACACCAATCTGTGCCAAGGACATGATTAGATTCTGTGGACCTTTTAAAGCTTCTGGTGTAGGTTACCCTGTTCCTGTCCATCAGTCTGGGGGTGAGGCTGATATTGATAAATTACATTCTGTTGTGAATAAAGAAATAATTCTGGCAAACACCACATTTTTATTATAAAAGAATGTAGTTTGAAAGGAACAAACTCTGAGGGGGTTAAACTCACAGTTAAAGGGTCACTAATGCTAATCCTGCCCACTCTAACATCTTAAACATTATTCTCTTTAACCATATATTTGAATTTGATGCAACGTATATAAACCCCCCCACACATTTTCATTTCCTCTTTCCTGTTCAAAAATAAAATTAAGATTAAGAGAACAAACTGGATTCCAAATACAATTAACCCCTCCCTTTCTGACATAAGATCTGAATAATATTCTCTCTTAATATCATTCAACAAACCTTTAAAAAAAAAAAACAATTGGCATAATGCTCTTAAAAATAGATTTTCGTGTACTTAAAAGAGAATTTGTAATTCAAATAATAAAGAGTAATTGTAATTATGGTTCTATCAACTATTCATGTTTAAAAACAATCCTTTGCTTATTGCTTCATATTTCAGTTCCTAAATTGTAAGATATGAAATCTTATGGCTATTTCCATGATATCCTTAACTTAAAATATTATCATAATCGCACAATGTTTATAGTGTGTTGCTAATATCCTCTTCATCACCATGGAAACTGCTACTTTGTGTATCTGGATAGATAACAATTGCTTCTAATGGTGGTTTTCATTACAAAATTATTAAAAAATCGAATTTTGAAGTGGTAATATACAGCAAATGGGTATGTTAAGGTGCAAAACTTATATGTTCTAATTTGTTAGAACGTGATTTTAGCACTATTAACTTGCAATACTGTGTGTTTAATCCCTGCAGAGAGGTTAAATACAGAGTTAAAATATTGCTTGGGGGTGCAAAGAATGGGTGGTCACCGCTGCTGAACCAATCAGCAGCAGAAGTTGCACAGCTTGGTCGTGCAACTGCCGCTGCTGATTGGCTCACTTGTCCTGTCTGCCAGTGGTTAAACACACTTGCAGGATTCCATAGTGCTGGCTTTATGAATTACAGGTTACATGCACTGTTTCTCTTTTTATTTCACCATAACTGTGTAATGGAACTTACAGCATAATTACTTCAGAAATGTTCATTAATTATCATCAGCTCACTGGCCTACACTGGAAAACGCTTCTTTGTTCTACAAGTTAGCAACTCACAGAGGCTGTCTTTACCAAACTGAACAAGAAAAAGGAAGGAAAGGATAGAGGGCGCCACATGGTGCAGATCATAAAAGTAAATAAAGAACAGCAACAGTTGGATCACAAGAATCCTACTCACACAGTATAAGGCACCAATGTGCAGTATTTGCAGTCCGGAACCACACGTCGTCCGGTAGACCTCTTTCAAGGTGTGTCATCAGATGGGATTCCTCGTCTCACCAGGGAGAGTCCAGGGAAATCAGGGAAATCCAAAATGGTGTGGTGGGAGCAATTCAGTGTCCAATATAGCTCATACCAGCAAATCCCAAAAGATCCAAAAAGATGGTGATACAATAGATCTGACCTAAGCCAAAAATGATGTGGCAGATGGAGAGTTAAAAATAATAAAATTTATTGCAAATTAAAAACAACAGCAACGCGTTTCTCAGTGTTCAACACTGTTTCCTCAGGCTATACAAACATACTCTCAACTGCCATATTTAAAATAAACAAGAACCAATCAACAATCTGAATAGAGTCCACACCCTAATTGGGGTATACCATTATACACATAATGTGGTGACCAGCAATTTTTTATTTATAACATTGTTTCAAATAAAACTATATAAATTCTCTATAAATCTGCAGAACCTATTATAGTGTGCTATATAAACAATCAATTACCAAAGACAACAAAATGTGATATCTTGCTAGGCACATGAAAAACATCAAGTGTGTTCACATTTGAGACCTTGGCATGGTCTCATAGTGGTATGAACTGTTCATAGTAACAGCCTTTTATTTAGTAACCACTTTTTGTGACATGTAATTTTCAACATACCATTATTTTTATTATTATTGATGATGTAGTTACACCTATTGCTCCTTTATTGGTTTGAGGAATATAAGGGAATGATGGTTCCTATATTTAGTAATTTATTTAGAAAGCGACTTAAAGTAGACGCTTCATGTTTCCATAGTAACCCTCCTGTGTCGGTCTCAAAACAAGTTTGATGACCGAGGAGGGGGGGTGTGGTTGTGATCACGCCCAAAGCTTCAAGATCTGTCAGGTCAAATTAAAAGTTATCTAATGAGATGACAATTATGCATTGAGATTTCACTCGCGCTGGCTAGATAGATCGGTGAAAATGATACAGCGATGTGACAGGTAGCGTTAATATTAACCAAGGGGTTTAAAAGTTATGATACAGGGGTGTGTAGGAGTGGGCCAATCAAGGCGGCCAGTAGAATCGGATAGCCAATCAAGTGAATGGAGAAAGGCAAAGGGAGTGGACAATGTGGCGTCAGCCCGTGTTAAATGTAAATAAGCCAAGAGAAGGGATAGGCGATCAGTCTATTGGTGTAGCCTATCAGAGATCGAATAAATAATGTGGGGGGCGGAACACTCTGTGTGCATCTCTAACTTCATAGTGCAAAAGATGATCACATATGTAATATATATGACTGACATAATCCTTATGGGTGATGGAAATTACAGGCATCTCTTTAGATGTGCATGTGGAAAAGTGTGATAAGATTCTAATGGGAGTGATTGATAGTACCTAATGGGTAAAAGTGTGATTAAAAGTGATGGTTAATAATGTAAAGTGATATAATATTAACTGTGACAGGAAGGTGAAGAAACTAATGTTCGTGACATAACTACATGCGGGTGAATTTTGCATGCAGTAAAAGGGCATGTGGCAGGGACCGGGAGACCTGATGTCTATAATCCGGAGGGGAAGGGGAGGGGACGGGGGGGGGGAGAGAGGGGGGTTATAATAGGTATATATGGGTTTAATAATTCTAAAGGGACATTTATAAAATGTGTCAAAAATAAGACAAAAATTAAGGGCTCCCAATGTAGGCACTATATATTAAGGACTATATATCAGAGCCAGATAAATAGTTAAATATTAATAATAGATTCCTAGAGGGATAATTACAATACTCCCAGTGTGTTATTATTTCGTACGAGAACATAAATGGAAAAAATGTGACCAGTAATGTGAATTGGGACTATGCCATTAGGCAATCAATGATACGTGGTCACTAAAAGCAAACAACATATGTGCTATAAAATAGGTTAATGTGGGGGGAAGATGGATATGTTAATACCAATTCGTACCTTATAAATAGATTGATATAAGATTCCTTGAGGGGACGATATAGATAACTACCAATATTTAGACATTGTGTGAACAAAATGGAATACCAGATATGATACAATATAGTTAATGACTATGCCTGTAGGCAATTCGTCGTAGATGATGGAGGATAGTGAAAAATATATATGTACTATATAGATAGATAACATTGGGGATAAAAAGAACTATACAACTAATTAGTACCTTAATTATTATATACACAGGCATCAAGTTATGGACGAGGAGGGTTTAGAAGGCAGCTAAATCCATATTGAGGTTGAGACCGAAGGGAAAGAGTGTTTTAAGCTTATAAATCCAAAAAGTTTCCCTCTGTCTCAACCTATTGAATCTATTATACAGATGGAAGTGGGGGATCATCTCAATAGGACAAATGTTAAATGTATTGGTGATACGTTTATGCATATTGTTACAATGTCTGGGAACACTATGATGTTGGTACTTATTTTTAATGTTCCTTAGATGTTCGTTCCATCTATTCCTGACTACCCTACATGTGCGACCCACATATTGGATCCCACAAAGGCCAGGCAGATAAGGGCGGAGGTATCATTCTGCAGGATATCTCAGACTACTTATGTGAGGCTAATAAAATATTAAGTGATCAAAAATATTACAGAAAATTGTGTACCGATCCCACTGAAACATTTCTTAAAATTTTAACAGGTATTATTAACTTTGGATACCAAGAAGGAATCATAAATACGGCTGAAAGGAACTTCCTAATTCCTATAAAACCCAATTGTGCTTTTTACTATCATTTGCCAAAGGTGCATAAAGATGCCCAATGCCCACCAGGTAGACCTATTATGGCCGGCATTGGAAGCCTAACAGATAATATATCTGCATATGTTGATTGGTACCTCCAACGCTACGTCACCACATTGGATTCATATATCAAAGATTCTCCTGATCTGATTAAAAAATTGGAACAGATCAATTATGATGAGAAATTGATTTGGTTTTCATTGATTTGGATTTCATGTGATGTCCATGCTTTATATTCTAACATTCAACATAAATTAGGGATTGAAGCAGTTTCTGAGTTCTTGTCACAGGACATTTATATCCCCACACTGCAAAAAGAGTTCATTCTACAATTGATTATGTTTATCCTGGAACACAACTATTTTGTTTACCAGGATGAATATTATTTACAGATACTAGGTACCGCCATAGGGACCAGGTTCGCTCCAAGTTTTGCCAACCTCTTCATGGGGTTGTTCGAGGAGAGGTACATATACAATTCTGCCTTTGGGGCGAGCCTGGTCTTCTATGGCAGGTACATAGACGATCTGTTATTTTTATGGAAAGGTAATATCCCGTCTGCTGAATCTTTTGTTGCTCATTTAAATTCCAATACTATGGGTCTCACTTTCTCCAGTACTATCGACTATCAATCTGTGGTATTCCTAGATCTGTGCCTATCCTTTTCCAATGACAACAAAATCATTACAACTACACATTTCAAAACAGTTGACTGTAATAGAGACCTTAACTATACAAGTAATCATTACCACTCTTGGCTTAATAACATTCCATATGGGCAGTTTAAGAGGATACGCAGAAACTGTAGTTATATTGAGGATTTTGAACAACAAAGCACAGTCCTAAAAGCTAGATTCAGGGAAAAAGGGTACCCTCAACAAATAATTGACACTGGATATGAACGAGCAAAACTTGACAATAGAAATTCATACTTTGCTCATAAACCGAGGGATAACAAGGCAAATACATTACCAGCCGATTATTCCAATCCATTGTTCATTACTCAATTTAACGTGAATCATACTAAAATCAAACGTATCATTAAAAAACATTGGAGTATAATAAAAAAAGATCCAATTTTAGGAAATCTGGTAGATCCTGAACCGAAATGTGTTTTTAGACGAGCCCCAACACTTAAAAGTGTTTTAGCACCTAGCAAGGTGGTGGTCCATAAACGTAGTATAGGATCAATTGCACATGCAATGACTAAAAAGAATGGAATAGGGAGATGTTCTGTAAAAAACTGTAATATGTGTAAATATACCACATTTGGTAGCAAAACCTTAACATCTAGTGTTACCAAGAAATCATACAATATCCATCAATTTATAACATGCACTTCGATTTATGTTATCTATTTATTAACCTGTAAACTTTGTGGGATCCAATATGTGGGTCGCACATGTAGGGTAGTCAGGAATAGATGGAACGAACATCTAAGGAACATTAAAAATAAGTACCAACATCATAGTGTTCCCAGACATTGTAACAATATGCATAAACGTATCACCAATACATTTAACATTTGTCCTATTGAGATGATCCCCCACTCCCATCTGTATAATAGATTCAATAGGTTGAGACAGAGGGAAACTTTTTGGATTTATAAGCTTAAAACACTCTTTCCCTTCGGTCTCAACCTCAATATGGATTTAGCTGCCTTCTAAACCCTCCTCGTCCATAACTTGATGCCTGTGTATATAATAATTAAGGTACTAATTAGTTGTATAGTTCTTTTTATCCCCAATGTTATCTATCTATATAGTACATATATATTTTTCACTATCCTCCATCATCTACGACGAATTGCCTACAGGCATAGTCATTAACTATATTGTATCATATCTGGTATTCCATTTTGTCCACACAATGTCTAAATATTGGTAGTTATCTATATTGTCCCCTCAAGGAATCTTATATCAATCTATTTATAAGGTACGAATTGGTATTAACATATCCATCTTCCCCCCACATTAACCTATTTTATAGCACATATGTTGTTTGCTTTTAGTGACCACGTATCATTGATTGCCTAATGGCATAGTCCCAATTCACATTACTGGTCACATTTTTTCCATTTATGTTCTCGTACGAAATAATAACACACTGGGAGTATTGTAATTATCCCTCTAGGAATCTATTATTAATATTTAACTATTTATCTGGCTCTGATATATAGTCCTTAATATATAGTGCCTACATTGGGAGCCCTTAATTTTTGTCTTATTTTTGACACATTTTATAAATGTCCCTTTAGAATTATTAAACCCATATATACCTATTATAACCCCCCTCTCCCCCCCCCTGTCCCCTCCCCTTCCCCTCCGGATTATAGACATCAGGTCTCCCGGTCCCTGCCACATGCCCTTTTACTGCATGCAAAATTCACCCGCATGTAGTTATGTCACGAACATTAGTTTCTTCACCTTCCTGTCACAGTTAATATTATATCACTTTACATTATTAACCATCACTTTTAATCACACTTTTACCCATTAGGTACTATCAATCACTCCCATTAGAATCTTATCGCACTTTTCCACATGCACATCTAAAGAGATGCCTGTAATTTCCATCACCCATTACGATTATGTCAGTCATATATATTACATATGTGATCATCTTTTGCACTATGAAGTTAGAGATGCACACAGAGTGTTCCGCCCCCCACATTATTTATTCGATCTCTGATAGGCTACACCAATAGACTGATCGCTTATCCCTTCTCTTGGCTTATTTACATTTAACACAGGCTGACGTCACATTGTCCACTCCCTTTGCCTTTCTCCATTCACTTGATTGGCTATCCGATTCTACTGGCCGCCTCGATTGGCCCACTCCTACACACCCCTGTATCGTAACTTTTAAACCCCTTGGTTAATATTAACGCTACCTGTCACATCGCTGTATCATTTTCACCGATCTATCTAGCCAGCGCGAGTGAAATCTCAATGCATAATTGTCATCTCATTAGATAACTTTTAATTTGACCTGACAGATCTTGAAGCTTTGGGCGTGATCACAACCACACCCCCCCTCCTCGGTCATCAAACTTGTTTTGAGACCGACACAGGAGGGTTACTATGGAAACATGAAGCGTCTACTTTAAGTCGCTTTCTAAATAAATTACTAAATATAGGAACCATCATTCCCTTATATTCCTCAAACCAATAAAGGAGCAATAGGTGTAACTACATCATCAATAATAATAAAAATAATGGTATGTTGAAAATTACATGTCACAAAAAGTGGTTACTAAATAAAAGGCTGTTACTATGAACAGTTCATACCACTATGAGACCATGCCAAGGTCTCAAATGTGAACACACTTGATGTTTTTCATGTGCCTAGCAAGATATCACATTTTGTTGTCTTTGGTAATTGATTGTTTATATAGCACACTATAATAGGTTCTGCAGATTTATAGAGAATTTGTATAGTTTTATTTGAAACAATGTTATAAATAAAAAAATTGCTGGTCACCACATTATGTGTATAATGGTATACCCCAATTAGGGTGTGGACTCTATTCAGATTGTTGATTGGTTCTTGTTTATTTTAAATATGGCAGTTGAGAGTATGTTTGTATAGCCTGAGGAAACAGTGTTGAACACTGAGAAACGCGTTGCTGTTGTTTTTAATTTGCAATAAATTTTATTATTTTTAACTCTCCATCTGCCACATCATTTTTGGCTTAGGCCAGATCTATTGTATCACCATCTTTTTGGATCTTTTGGGATTTGCTGGTATGAGCTATATTGGACACTGAATTGCTCCCACCACACCATTTTGGATTTCCCTGATTTCCCTGGACTCTCCCTGGTGAGACGAGGAATCCCATCTGACGACACACCTTGAAAGAGGTCTACCGGACGACGTGTGGTTCCGGACTGTAAATACTGCACATTGGTGCCTTATACTGTGTGAGTAGGATTCTTGTGATCCAACTGTTGCTGTTCTTTATTTACTTTTATGATCTGCACCATGTGGTGCAGCACAACACCCTGGAGGAGCAGCCTACATTATCTTGGATTATCCTCATCTGTCCGTCAGTTTTTTGGAATTTCCATTGTGTATTTCTTGGACTTGGCATCAGAATACATACATTGAACTTTACAGTTTGTATTGTTTTCTTTTAAGTGCCATTACTGCAATGTTCTGATATTAATATTATAATACTGTTGTTTCCACTTTATACATATATATACTATTATATCCTTATAGTTCATCCACTTTTGATATCATCAATCTTTGTAACATCTATCCTAGGCGCATCTTATAAGTGCTTTAGTGATATCATCACTGAAGCACTAGTTACTGAACAAGAGAAAGGGCTGAATTGGGAATTCCCTACAAGCTACGTCCCTTACAGTAATTTGGCTCGCTGGTGAGGGACATCTTATGGGGACTGTGAGGTTTAACATGCTAACTCTTCTAAAAGCACTTAGTTTGAATAAAACACAAATCAAAATGTAGAATATGAAGAAACATAGAGGGGCGCCACATGTGCAGGATCATCAAATATATATATGAGTATAATACAAAATGAGCCAAATGGGTACACCAATGTGCTAGTAGGTGCAGGCTGTAGAATTATTGGGTGTAACAGCTCACCCCCAGCTAGATTTTCCTATGTACTGCAGTGAATATATAAAGCGTAGAGAGTATGCCCTATATGTGCAGATCAATCAAAATATGACTATATCAATTTAGAAGATGCCAAATGGGTACTCACATACTGTCCAAGCACACCAATGTGCTGGTAGAAGCAGGCTGGCAGATTTCAAATGGGTGTGTCAGCTCCCCTCCAAGGGTTTTCCCAAGGAACAGGATCCAGGTGTAGGGGAGGATTGGTGTTCTCTCAGCCCTGAATCTCGGTTGCGGTACAGTTTTGGAACAACAGTGAGCATGCAGATGGGGATTTTAATTGTAACAGCCCGCTATAAGGCTTAGTCACCGCTTATGGCTGAAAATCTCAGTTGCGGCGCAGATTTCAGTTGTGACACAAACTTTAGTTATGACAGACAGCCCATTATAGGGTCCAGCAACTTGATCAGCGATCAAGGGGTTGAGTGTAAACCCATCATTGTTACATCTAACCGATAGTACACACGAACCAATTAAAAGATAACATGAAGGGGTAAAGCATGCAAAAGCCCATCCTATAGGTTCTAGGATTAAGTGGGTGGTAACAAAAATGGACATACCTTTGTTATGATAGGTCTTACATATTTGCTCTCATCAGTGAAGATATACATTGGCTAAGCAAGTGACAATTAAAGCTAAACAGGGACGTGTTTGCAATCCAGGGTGCTTGCAGACTGCATATACTTAATCAGAAGTAGTCTATAAACAATCCGATATATGCCGTTTTTGTGCAAAAGAGAAAGGGAGAATCAACTGATCACACATACGGCGATATAAAAGTAAGATGAATTTGGCACAACAATATACCATAAGAAAGGATGGAGGGATTTATTTTAATTTTTCTTTGAAGTGGGTTTTTGTGAGACAATAATATATCATATGAACCGGGGATTTATATAAAAATCACTAATGACGATGCTGATAAAATGTAACAGACTGAAATGTATTTTCTTCCTTTTTCTGTTTAAAATATATAGATATATGCTACCTCTTGATGGAAAAGGTTCTGGGTTGTGTATTGTGATTGCCACTTCATACATATTTGTATAGTGCAATATAACACAGCAAACACAGCCTGGAGTTTTTTCCAATCATTCAGATATAATTAGAGTATGCAGGTGTACCCATTCAATCAAGTAGAGAACACACACCCTTAAGGCTTGAATATGGTTCATTTGTGTTAGGTAGGGGCTATATAAGGCAGATGTATTGGTAAGGTAAACATTATACCTGAGGAAACAGCCCTAGAGCTGAGAAACGCGTTGCATGTATAGGGGGATATTTGAATACCCCCCTTTTCACTCTTTGTACTTTGTTTTTAAATCCTTTTTAATAAATACTGTTTTTTATATACAAAACAACTTTTAGTGGAAATACCTTACCTGCCTGCCTGTGTTCATTGATTTTGGAGCACACTTACCAATCCTCCCCTACACCTGGATCCTGTTCCTTGGGAAAACCCTTGGGAGTGAGCTGACACACCCATTTGAAATCTGCCAGCCTTCTTCTACCAGCACATTGGTGTGCTTGGACAGTATGTGAGTACCCATTTGGCATCTTCTAAATTGATATAGTCATATTTTGCTTGATCTGCACATATAGTGCATTCTCTCTATGCTTTATATATTCACTGCAGCACATAGGAAATCCTAGCTGGGGGTGAGCTGTTGCACCCGATAATTCTACAGCCTGCACCTACTAGCACATTGGTGTGCTCTACTAATATGTGAGTACCCATTTGGCTCACTTTGTATTATACTCATATATATATTTGATGATCCTGCACATGAGGTGCCCCTCTATTTTTCTTCATATTCTGCAGTTGTAACCCGGATAAGTCGGTGAGGAGGAGGCAGCCATTTATATTTACCTATATCCAAAGAGGATTCTCCTACACCTTAGAAGTGCATATTGCTAACTCTGGGAATATTCTCTGGACTTTCATTTTGTATGTACAAAACTACTATAGTTATGATTATATCTCACATTGTATAACAGACTTGATATATTGTTAATTGCTAATCATTAACATTTCAGTTTCTTTTTAGCGCCCCCTTTGTTTGTATTACAAATCAAAATGTAACTCTGTGTAGTTTAACTTGTATTAACCTCTAGTTTGGTACACGTTATATGTTATCCCTTTAACATAACTGTCCCAATGTCAGAGGTCCCAACTTTCCGGAATTTTGTGGGATGGGCACACTATCCCACCTACCCCTATTAAACGAAACTTAGGATCACCTTAGTCCTTCCCATAAATACGCAGCCAGGTTCCTACACCACACAGTCTTGACCAACCAATTGACCACTTGGGCTGCCAATTAGGTTTAACACTTAGCTCCCCAAATTCTTAGTAAAAACCCCCAACTAAGAACATATCAAACATTTAATAAACCTTTTGTCCAGTGCTATCGCTAACACGGTGAGACAAATTTTACAAATTAAAATGATACATTTAACCATCTGAATGAGTTTATATGTCACATGGTTCTGGGTTTTAAGAACTTTATGGATGTACACATACTTACCTCCCAATATTTCCCAGAGGCTTTATGGGAAAGGGAGGTGATCGGGACTTGTGAGCCAACTGTGTTTTGTGTGCAAAGCTTTGACAGGAGGGGCATAGCTTGTCATGTCATGAGTAGGATTGACAGAGTTGGGGGGTGTCATGGGGGAATCAGGGCAATCCCTGGAAAACTGGACATTTTGCCTGACAGGGGAAGCTTGGGGAGGGAAACCTGGCAAACCTTCTAACCCTTGATTGGGACATATGTGTATCTTTGTGTAGTGCACTTTTTTTGCAAGTTGTGCTCATGTCCAGATGATCTAAAGATCCAGTTACTTCTCAGCACAAGTGGGTTGTTTCTCATAGCCTGGGTGATAGTGCCCGAACCCTTTATATGAAATATAGCACCAAAATGAAGACAACAGTTTGGTTTTAGACATGCAAATTATTCCATTCTTTAAATGGTTAAATTAATATTTAAATTGATATACACAAAATACACACTTTCAAGTGAGTAAAATATTTAAGTGGACATTATACACTAGATTTTTCTTTGCATAATTGTGTTGCAGAGATGATCCGTTTATATAGTCCATCTGGGTGTGTTTTTGTAAAAATAATTAGTTTTGCTTATTTTTAAATAACAATGTGTTTTTTTTTAGGCCCCTAACCAAGCCCCAATGTTTTAGATGTATACTGATGTATACAGACTGCTTCTGTTTGTATAATGTGTCTTTTCTTATGCAGGGGAGGTTCTGCTATCAGCCCCTTTCAGTGGGTGTTCCAGGCTTATCTCATTAACAGTGTTAAATTCAGAGCTTCTAAGAAAGTTTTTAAAAGGTTTATCACTGGATTTTTAGATCACTATCCGTGTATATTACTCTTTGTAGTAGTGTCTATTACATCCAGTTATATGAAAATGGGTGTACACTGTCCTTTTAATTTATTTGAGTACTATTTTGTACATTATGTCTCCTCATCAGTAAATATAGAGTATGCCTTATAAACAAAGAATTTGCGCTGCATAAATTTACTGAATTTACAGCTCTCTGCTAGATCTCAGACACACACAGAACTTTAATGATTAAAATGAAGAGCAATTGGTTTGCTATTACTAGTGGAACTGCAGCACTAGACCGGCATGTAACCCAGGGATAATTGCGTTCGGCCAGCAACTGTTTGTAGGAGGTCGCAGGGATAACGCTAGCTGTCCACATTTCATTCCCTTGACTTCTTCTATCAATCGTGCAATGTCCAGGATATTAATCGTTGGCGCAGGGCTGACAGGAAGCCTGTGTGCTTATCTCCTGAAAAAGGAGCTGGCTAGTAAATTACAAGTGGTTGTGTGGGATAAAGCTAGAGGAGCAGGTAACTTAGCCCTTCACTTATATAACACGCTGTACTGCTGACAGGACAACAATGTGCTAGCCCTGGTAATTCCAACCCACTGTTGTAATGTGTGCGTATTGCGTAACATGTATCACGTGGTTCTGAAAGAGTTAACCTGTGACCTGGGCTGGAATTAAACAGGTCATTACTTAGGTTTTTTAGTTTTTTCTTTTTAATTAAGCATTTCTGACTTTACTTTGACTTTTTGGTTTAATATATCGCACTTTATTATGAGATGGCAGTAAAAAAAAATAATGCAGTGTGTTCTAATTATTTGGTTCCTAACTTTTTGTACACACCCACCCAGCCAATCTATTTTTGATTAGAGTATTGCCCATATAATGTATGTACAGAGAGAATCTCTCTTATGAATAGGATTTTTAGAATGTTAAAAAACAAAAACTGTTTTAGATGGACATTAGCCAATATATATATATATAATGTGTGTGTTTTATATGCACTATTCAAATTCCTCCCTGCACACCCAGCACATAGTTGCCAACATACACTTTGCAGCAGAGCAAGCAAGCGGGTTACTGGAGTATTGACGACCTACTGTTCAACTGCTCCGCCCACTCAGTTCTGCAATCAAAACACACCCATTTGAAAGTAATAGTATAATTTAGACTTATCCATAGTTTATTATACAGATTACAGCACCAAGCTCTTACCCAGTCTCTGGAACACATTCTGGGCATATGGTTATTTTTACAACACAGCATCAAAATTAGAAAGACAAATATGTGAACCCATTCAATAATAATAATATTCCATTTGGAATGAATTATATTTAAATAATACACCATATCTATTTATCATATATCTATCTGTATGTATGTGTGTGTATATATATATATATATATATATATATACACACAAACAACAAATGTTGTGCAAAAGAGATTTTCAGGGACATTTCCAGGGACAAAAAACAAAATCCAGGGACTGTCCCTGGAAATCAGGGACTGTTGGCAACTATGCCAGCAACATGTGTAACTTATAAGTGTCCAGGAAAACATGGCTGAGGTGGCAACGCTAACTGTGGCCAGTTAGTGATTAGCGATAGATACAAATGAGTGTGCACTGGTTAAAGGGACAGTACACCATAATCGTGGCCGGACTGTTAGCCGACGGACATTTGGCCGACACACAAGTGGCTGTCAGATAACAGTCCGGCCACGAGATAGATACATAAATTAGATAGATAAATTCGATAGATTTGAGAGATAATTTCCCAGACAGAGAATTACAAGACGTGCGGGCTGCGACCCATGGTAAGGTTCCCAGTGGCGGTTGTGGCGCGCGAGGCTCTGATTAGAACAGAGCACTCTGGAACGTATCTGCCCTCGGACGAAATCGAACATGCTTCGACATTCTGTCTGACAGAATGCTGTCGGCCAAATGTCCATTGGCATTTTGTCAGAGTACTGCATGTAATAGACAGACACTACAATAAAGAAGAATATGCACAGATACTGATACATTTTAAAACGGTACTTAGAAGCGCCCAATTTAGCACTGTTGATGAGGTTAGGCTGAGACACTTAGTGAAAGAGGCTGGGAAAGCAGGAAAAGCATACCCCCCTGTATATGAAAATATCCTTGAGACAAACAGAAGCAGCAGAAGTCTGTAGTCCTGGGTCTACATCTGATACTTTGGGGCTTGGTTAAGGGTCTGAAAATCAACAGAATGTTATAAAAAAAAAAAGCAAATCCTGTACATTGTTACAAAAACACTCCCAGATAGGCTGTATAAATGTTTCATCTACAAATTTATGTAAAGACAAATCTAGTGTACAATGTTCCTTTTAAGCAATTTGCAGAATATCAGTGTCATAATTGAAAGCCCTGCAAGTATGGTTGCTACTTGCCGGATATAGACTATAGTTTTAAAAAAATATGTTTGCATATTATTCTCAGGCTTATCTTTGCTTTGAATACATCATAATATTGAGCATTTATTTAATGTTTAATGTCCCTTCAAGAGTACAGAGCAGCACTTCAAAAACTCTTGTTGGCCATAACTTAGGCAGTGTGTCCCGAGACCTTTATTTGAAGTTACTGTTTCAAGATTGTTAATGAAAGAGGGTAACAAGTGGATGATTCTTCAGGTTAATGTTTAATTGAGAATGTTAGCAACTATATCGCTAATAAAATGCCAGGAACTGAATTTGGACTAAATCTCTGGTCAAGTAAAGAAATTTGCAGATCATACCTTTTTATTCAAAATCAAATATTGTTATTGAAATAGTTGTGTTTAACCATACTCACCCCCTTTATTCAGAGTTGTACAGGATTGTATTGTTCTGCTGACGAAAGGGGACTTTACAAAAAGAACATCACACTGCAGTGACCTTTATGCTATTTCCACACCTTTTATTATTATTATTATTATTATTATTATTATTATTATCATCATCATCATCATCATCATCATCAGGTATTTGTAGAGCGCCAACAGATTCCACAGCGCTATAAACATAGGCAGTATACAAGATAACATTTAAAGGAATCAAATCGGTAGAGGGACCTGCCGAGAGTTGCACTGTTGTTAGTCGGCTCTTATGAAGGTGAACTTCAAACAGCTGGGCTCATAGGCTAACATGCTAAGGGGTTCAAGGAAATAGCAGTGGAGATAGGAAGGTTAGTGTAGGTTGCATGTATCCCTGAATAGTAGAGTCTTTAGGGAACTCTTGAAGCTTTCAAAACTAGGGGAGAGTCTTGTGGAACGAGGCAGATAGTTCCATAAGATGGGAGCCAGTCTGGGGAAGTCTTGTAAATTGGAATGTGAGAAGGTAACAATAGTGGAGGAGAGTAGAAGATCATGAGTGGAGCGAAGGGGACGGGAGGGAGAGTATCTGGAGACAAGGTCTGAGAAGTAGTGGGAGCAGTGCAGTTCAGGGCTTTGTATGTCAGAGTGAGAATTTTGTGTTTAATCCTGTAGACAAGAGGAAGCCAGTGAAGGGATTGGCAGAGAGGTGCAGCAGATGAAGAACGACGTGTAAGGAAGATGAGCCTGGCAGAGGCATTCATTATTGATTGTAAAGAGCTACGCGGCAGCAAGGGAGACCAGAGAGGATGGAGTTGCAGTAGTCGAGGCAGGAAAGTATGAGAGAGTGGATTACAATCTTAGTTGTGTCTTGTGTAAGGAAATGTCTAATTTTAGAGATGGTTTTTAAAGGGATAGAAAACTCCCAAAATGTATGTTTTGCATTGTATAGAACACTGCATTTAAAATACTTTTCCTATATACTCTCATTAGCAAATATTTACAGTTTGTAAGCATTTTACCTTTTAATATTATTATCAAGCCCCAGCCCTCCAGAAGCGACCTGCAAACTACCAATAAGTGTGATCGTACGCACATATCAGAATCCCCCAACATGGACCCAGCACATGCGCACTTTTAGCTGTATGCCTGTTCGTCACAGTAGCGCTGGTGTAGTTCCAGACAGGGCGTTACTGTGAATAAGCAGGCTGGATGAAGAGCAGAGAAAAGGGGAGTAATTTATTAGTGATTGACACTCCTACATGATACGTATTAATAGCTTTATTGCTGCAACAGCATGGATCCTGTGTAACTGCATCATTTGGCTCATAATGATCACTGTGTTATTCCCACGGTGCTGCCGTTTGTATATAGTGAATAAAACAAATAAATGGAGCGACTGTCAATCTCTTACAGAGGAACTGCCCAATATGAGACGTCCCTGTAAATGACATTCCCAATTCTCCACCCAAATTATCTATGTAGCTTTTCTCTAAGAGTTATTCTTGGGAAAAATACGGCTGAAAAGAAAGACCATTACAATTGGCTGTTGATCTGAGAGTGCCAGAATACCCATTTTTTGGAGGGCGGATCTAACACTACAGCCTGGAACTATTTTATATGAAATAAGAAACAAAAATGTATTTTGCATTTATGGGGCAGTTATATAAAGAGGATGGGACATTTATATCTGTTTTA
This sequence comes from Bombina bombina, assembly GCF_027579735.1. Taxonomy (NCBI): domain Eukaryota; kingdom Metazoa; phylum Chordata; class Amphibia; order Anura; family Bombinatoridae; genus Bombina; species Bombina bombina. Next base: position 70,854,005 of record NC_069507.1, read on the forward strand.
TGGTTCTTATTTTCTATACCTTTAAGGTGGAAGCGGCAGGCTTTAGCCAAGGACTGAATGTGAGGAGTGATAGAAAAATCTGAGTCAAGTGTGACCCCAAGACATCGGGCATGTAGGGTAGGGGTAGTGATGGAGTTATCAACAGTTATAGAGAAATGAAGGGTGGAGATTTTGGAAGAAAGGGGAAAATAAGGAGCTCTCAATTTTGGAGAGATTTAGCTTGAGGTAGTGAGAGGACATCCAAGATGAGATATGAGAGAGACAGTTAGTGACACGGATTAGCAAGGAAGGAGATAGGTCTGGTGCAGAGAGGTAGATTTTGGTGTTGTCGGCATACAAATGATACTGAAACCTGAGGGACTTTATTAAGGAACCTTATGACGACGTGTAGCTTGAGAAGAGAAGGGGACCGAGGACAGAGCCTTTGCGGTACCCCAACAGAAAGTGGTAACGGGGCAGAGGATGCCACAGAGAAGGCTACATTAAAGGTACGGTTAGACAGATAGGAAAAGACCCATGGTAGAGCTGTGTCGCAGATGTCGAAGGATTGGAGGGTTTGGAGCAAAAGAGGGTGGTTGACAGTATCAAAGGCTGCAGACAGATCAAAGAGGATAAGTAGAGAGAAGTGGCCTTTGGATCTTGCTGTAAGTAGCTCATTGGTAACCTTAACAATGGCTGTCTCTGTGGAGTGAAGGGACGAAATCAAGATTGCAGTGGGTCAAGGAGGGAGTTTGATGTAAGGAAATGGGATAGACGTGCATATACTAGCTTTTCAAGAAGCTTTGAGGCAAGAGGGAGTAGGGAAATAGGGCGGCAGTTGGATGGCGAGGTTGGATCTAGAGAAGGTTTTATGAGGATAGGTGTGACCAGTGCATGTTTAAGAGATGAGGGGAATATGCCAGTGCTGAGGGAGAGGTTGAAGGTGTGTGTGAATATAAGGGTAAGGGTAGGAGAGAGGGAGGGGATAAGCTGTGAGGGGATGGGGTCGAGGGGATAGGTAGTGAGGCGAGAGGAGAGGATAGTATAAGGGCAGAAACTTCTTCCTCTGTAACAGGGGCAAAACAGCTAAATTTATGGCTATGCGGGTTTTCGATGATTGTGAGCTTTTGAGGGGGTGGGAGACTGGTAGTATGCTGAGAGACAATTTAATTTCTGATGGAGGCGATTTTGTTGTTGATATAGCTGGCAAAATCTTGAGCTGAGAGAGAAGTTGTAGTAGGAGGTGGGGGTGGACGGAGAAGAGTATTGAACGTGGAGAACAGACGTTTTGGGTTTGAAGAAAGAGTAGAGTTAAGAGTAGAGAAGTAGTGTTGCTTATATAGATTAAGGACAGAATAGTAAGAGTTCAAGATGAACTTATAGTGAAGAAAGTCAACTGAACTCTGAGATTTTCTCCAGTGCTGCACAGCAGTACTGGAACATCTGCGTAGGTACCATGTCAGAGGAGTATGCCTGGGCTGAGAATGAGTGTATGATTTCTGAGCTATGGTAGGTGGGGCCAGATTGTCAAGGGCTGATGTTATAGTGGCAGGATAGATTCATCAGAGCAGAAAAAGGAGGGGATGGTAGAGAGCAGAGGTTCGAGAGAGCTAGCGAGCTGTTGCTAATCTAATGACTTGATTCTTCTGTGAAGTTTGGTGTGAGGGGTAGAAGGAGGGAGAGTTGTAGGGAGGAAAGTGATGTTACAAGTGAGGAGATGACGGTCAGAAAGAGGAAAGGGGAGTTTGTGAAGTTTAAGAGCACCGATAGCTGAAAATCAGATCAAGGGAGTGACCATCTTTGTGAGTAGGAGACTCGGTTCATTGTGACAGGCCGAAAGAGGAATTGAGTTGCAGAAATTGTTTTGCAGAGGAGGCAGTGGGATTGTCAAAAGGGAGGTTGAAGTCGCCAAGTATGAGGGCAGGGGTATCTGAGGGAAGGAAATATGGTAGCTAGGTGGCAAAGTGACCTAGAAATAGAGTTGAGGAGCCAGGGGGCGGTATATGACTGCAACACATATAGAGAGGGGAGAGAATAAGCGAATTGTGGGTTTTAAATGAAGAAAATGTGAGGGAAAAGAAGGGCTGTATTTGTTGAAAATACCAACATGTTAAAGGGACAGTATATTGTGATTTTTGAAATCTTTTCTTTAGGGTGTTACCAATGATTCCTTTTACCTGCTGGAGTGTATTAAATTGTTTACAAATATCACCATTAACTTTATTTTGACATTTGAAATAGCTAATTTTGTCTGTTGTATTTATACTGACAATATCACTATATAAGTACCACTAATAGAAAAGCTATGTAAACAAGAATGTGCTGAATAAATAACATTTCTGGGGGGTAGGGTGTGAGAGAGAGATACTAAAATTGTCTATGGCTTTTCTATGGCTCTTTCTAAGAATTGGCCTTTGTGTATATAGTGAGCGATAAGTAGACTTGCATTCGTCTTCTGTTTGTCTGAATTTTGACCCATTCATCCCTTTGTATGCATAAAATGTAGACAAATGGATTTGGGTCTAGTAGTTGCTTTTGTTTTGTTTTCGTTCAGCACTTTCGGCATCAAAAAAGGGGCAGATTGCACAGGAAAGAGGGAAAGAGCTGAGATTGTTTGACAAATCAGGTAGTTTGTTTGCTGTGATGTAAAGGGGGTCTGACCATTCATGCGTACAACCTCCCCTGCCCAATCTTGACAGAGCATTATTACATGACTGATGTGAGAAGCAGCAAGTCAGGAATTAAATGTCAATCAGGCTTGACCAATCTTCTTTTCAACCTAGCATAGGGAAATGGTAGTCTAAGTAAACATCAGCCATCTTTAACCCCTTTATGCCAGGGCCAAGTGTTTAACACCTGGAAGAAGTTCCTATGTAAACACTCCTTTGAAAAAGGAAATCACGTGATTGTTAATGCAATCGCGTGATTTGAAGGCCGGCTTCAGATCATGGGGTACTGCCTACGATACTAGCTCTGCTCCCCAGTCCGATTATAATTTTTCTTAAAGCAGGAGGTAGCAGAATGCCGGATAACATTGGATGTTCTATGCCGTCCTAAGGGTGTTAAAGCCAGCAATGTTAGAACGGTGTTCTGTTGAAAACTCCAAGAAATCGAAAGCTCCAAGATCACGCCACTTCTGGTAACTCTTCCATTTTCACTATCTGTTTTTGCCTCTGTCTGGGGGGGTGCACCGCCGATCCTCTGGCATCCACCCCAAGTAAACCTTGGGGAATAAGGTTTACAAGGGGGGCTTTGCCCACCTTAAACCCCCCCTAGGCGGAGGCAAATTAGATAGTGAAGAAAGGCGATTGCAGTCTCATCTAATTGGCCAGTGTCTTCGTGAGGGACAGGATGCACAACTGATCAGATGTATGGATTCACTGGAAGTGATGCCATCTTGGAGTTTTCGATTTCTTGGAGTTTGCGATATAACAACGGCATGGACCGTGCTAAGGACGTGAATAGATTAATCACTTTCACTTCAGCTTCTAAATAGTGCTGTTGTGTGTGCTTCTGTCAGCTGCGAGTGTGCAGAATCAGAATTTTTTCTTCCAGTGCGGTGTAATTGGCACTGCCTAATATTTTGAATCTGGGGACCATGGATTTTTCTTTTTTCTTTACTAGTTTAGTGCTAAAGAGTTGTAGCTTAATATATATTGCAGTGGGGGCTTAGCTGGTCTGGTAGGAAGGTCGCTTGCCTTTACACAAGGGTAAATTTATAGGGGTTGCTGTGTTCCTTGTTCAGAGAGGAATTGCCTGGTATTTCAGTGCTGGACTGACTGTAATAGGTGGGATCAGACTGATATACTACAGGAAAGTTCTACTCTGTGAAAAGCATTACTGGGCTAAAAGAAGCTGCACCCAGGTGGTAAATCACCATAGAACTGGCTAACAATGGTATTGAGCTAGTTGTTTGTTCCTTTGAGTGCGCTTTTCTCTGTATGTATTTAGTCTCCCTAAGGGAAAAAGGGGCAACCAGACGTGGACTTCTTGCTCAGAATATATAGAGGAATATGGCTACACCTCACTGACGAGGCCCAATGAAGGCCGAAACGATAGTCTGGGGTTGCTCTGTTACTTGTTCAGAGAGGAATTGCCTGGTATTTCGGCGCTGGACTGACCGTAATAGGTGGGATCAGACTGATATACTACAGGAAAATTCTACTCTGTGAAAAGCATTACTGGGCTAAAAGAAGCTGCACCCAGGTGGTAAATCGCCATAGAACAGGCTAATAATGGTATTGAGCCAGTTGTTCATTCCTGTGAGTTTCCTTCTCTCTGTATGTATGTATGTATGTGTGTGTGTATATGTGTGTGTGTGTGTATGTGATTTTGTACCAAAAACCGTGATTGCGATTTAATCGCGATTTTCTTAAAAAGCGACCTACGGATTGTTTTACAATGATCTTTATGAGATATTGTTACCGGCGACTAACGAGTCCGATATGACTAGAACAGTCTCACATGGATAACTAGGCCTACGGTGGGGTGGTGTGATTGCAAGTCGCATGCAAGCTTAGCTCTAATACGAAAGAGTGCGTGTGAATGGTACCCCGCAGCCAAGCTCCTGTTGGCGGGACAACCACTGCCCGAGGAGGAGGGTTGTTTTTTTTTCCCTGGCTGCTGCACGGAAGTCCTTTTCACGCTACTATAGTCGAGTAGCGCCGACTCCAACCATAAGGGGCAAGCCCCACAACCAGGTACCCAAACCGATGAAGGATACAGCACGATAAAGAAGACGCTGCAATATGGTGCCTGACTGATCCCTGCACACTGACAATGTGAATTAGGCCGGAGAGAGTCTTCAAGAAGGATGCAGCCACAATCGAGAGGTGTCCAAGGAGGGAGCCGTGTTCTAAGGAGACCAGCTGGCAGACGGACTGAAGGGAGGAAGACACAATCGCAAGTATTGTGTGCACTGCAAACAGTGTTAAAGCAACCGTTAAGCTGTTTTATGAAGGCAATTTGTGATACACACATAATACAGGCATAATTCCTGGTTGTGGAGGGCGGGCACAGGGGAGGCCCTGTTCCACATTGTCTGATTTGGAAAGAATTTATTTGCAAATTATGGTGGAAAATAAGTATTTGGTCAATATCAAAAGTTAATCTCAATACTTTGTTATATATCCTTTGTTGGCAATGACAGAGGTCAAACGTTTGCTGTAAGTCTTCACAAGGTTGTCACACACTGTTGCTGGTATGTTGGCCCATTCCTGCATGCAGATCTCCTCTAGAGCAGTGATGTTTTGGGGCTGTCGCTGGGCAACACAGACTTTCAACTCCCTCCAAAGGTTTTCTATGGGGTTGAGATCTGGAGACTGGCTAGGCCACTCCAGGACCTTGAAATGCTTCTTACGAAGCCACTCCTTTGTTGCCCGGGCGGTGTGTTTGGGATCATTGTCATGCTGAAAGACCCAGCCACGTTTCATCTTCAATGCCCTTGCTGATGGAAGGAGGTTTGCACTCAAAATCTCACGATATATGGCCCCATTCATTCTTTCATGTACATGAATCAGTCGTCCTGTTCCCTTTGCAGAGAAACAGCCCCAAAGCATGATGTTGCCACCCCCATTCTTCACAGTAGGTATGGTGTTTTTTGGTTGCAACTCAGCATTCTCTCTCCTCCAAACACGACGAGTTGTGTTTCTACCAAACAGTTCTACTTTGCTTTCATCTGACCATATGACATTCTCCCAATCTGCTTCTGGATCATCCAAATGCTCTCTAGCATACTTCAGACGGGCCCGGACATGTACTGGCTTAAGCAGGGGGACACGTCTGGCACTGCAGGATCTGAGTCCCTGGCGGCGTAGTGTGTTACTGATGGTAGCCTTTGTTAAGTTGGTCCCAGCTCTCTGCAGGTCATTCACTAGGTCCCCCCGTGTGGTTCTGGGATGTTTGCTCACCGTTCTTGTGATCATTTTGACCCCACGGCGTGAGATCTTGCTTGGAGCCCCAGATCGAGGGAGATTATCAGTGGTCTTGTATGTCTTCCATTTTCTAATTATTGCTCCCACAGTTGATTTCTTCACACCAAGCTGCTTGCCTATTGCAGATTCAGTCTTCTCAGCCTGGTGCAGGTCTACAATTTTGTTTCTGCTGTCCTTCGACAGCTCTTTGGTCTTCACCATAGTAGAGTTTGGAGTGTGACTGTTTGAGGTTGTGGACAGGTGTCTTTTATACTGATAACAAGTTCAAACAGGTGCCATTAATACAGGTAATAGTGGAGGACAGAGGAGCCTCTTAAAGAAGAAGATAGAGGTCTGTGAGAGCCAGAAATCTTGCTTGTTTGTAGGTGACCAAATACTTATTTTCCACCATAATATGCAAATAAATTCTTTCCAAATCAGACAATGTGATTGTCTGGATTTGTTTCCACATTTTGTCTCTCATAGTTGAGGTATACCTATGATGAAAATTACAGGCCTCTCTCATCTTCTTAAGTGGGAGAACTTGCACAATTGGTGGCTGACTAAATACTTTTTTGCCCCACTGTGTGTATATATATATATATATATATATATATATATATATATATATATATATAGTATCTCACAAAAGTGAGTACACCCCTCACATTTTTGTAAATATTTTATTATATCTTTTTATGTGACAACACTGAAGAAATGACACTTTGCTACAATGTAAAAGTAGTGAGTCTACAGACTGTATAACAGTGTAAATTTGCTGTCCTCTCAAAACAACTCAACACACAGCCATTAATGTCTAAACTGTTAGCAACAAAAGTAAACCCCTAAGTGGAAATATCCAAATTTGGTCCATTTAGCCATTTTCCCTCCCTAGTGTCACGTGACTCGTTAGTGTTACAAGGTCTCAGGTGTGAATGGGGAGCTGGTGTGTTAAATTTGGTGTTATCGCTCTCACACTCTCTTATACTGGTCACTGGAAGTTCAACATGGCACCTCATGGTAAAGAATTCTCTGAGGATCTGAAAAAAAGAATTGTTGCTCTACATAAAGATGGCCTAGGCTATAAGAAGATTGCCAAGACCCTGAAACTGAGCTGCAGCATGGTGGGCAAGACCATGCAGCGGTTTCACAGGACAGGTTTCACTCAGAACAGGCCTCGCCATGGTCGACCAAAGAAATTGAGTGCCCGTGCTCAGCGCCATATCCAGAGGTTGTCTTTGGGAAATAGATGTATGAGTGCTGCCAGCATTGCTGCAGAGGTTGAAGGGGTGGGGGGTCAGCATGTCAGTGCTAAGACTATACGCCGTACACTGCATCAAATTGGTCTGCATGGCTGTCGCCCCAGAAGGAAGCCTCTTCTAAAGATTATGCACAAGAAAGTCCGCAAACAGTTTGCTGAAGACAAGCAGACTAAGGACATGGATAACAGGAACCATGTCCTGTGATCCAATGAGACCAAGATAAACTTATTTGGTTCAGATGGTGTTACGCGTGTGTGGCAGCAACCAGGTGAGGAGTACAAAGACAAGTGTGTCTTGCCTACAGTCAAGCATGGTGGTGGGAGTGTCATGGTCTGGGCCTGCATGAGTGCTGCCGGCACTGGGGAGCTACAGTTCATTGAGGGAACCATACATGCCAACATGTACTGTGACATACTGAAGCAGAGCCTGATCCCCTCCCTTCGGAGACTGGGCCGCAGGGCAGTATTCCAACAGATAACAACCCCAAACACACCTCCAAGACGACCACTGACTTGGTAAGGAAGCTGAGGGTAAAGGTGATAGACTGGCCAAGCATGTCTCCAGACATAAACCCTATTGAGTATCTGTGGGGCATCCTCAAATAGAAGGTGGGGGAGCGCAAGGTCTCTAACATCCACCAGCTCCATGATGTCATCATGGAGGAGTGGAAGAGGACTCCAGTGGCAACCTGCGAAGCTCTGGTGAACTCCATGCCCAAGAGGGTTAAGGCAGTGCTAGAAAATATTTGTGGCCACACAAAATATTCACACTTTGTGTCCAATTTGAACATTTCCACTTAGGGGTGTACTCACTTTTGTTGCCAAAGGTTTAGACATTAATGGCTGTGTGTTGAGTTATTTTGAGGGGACAGCAAATTTACACTGTTATACAGGCCGTACCCTCACTACTTTACATTGTAGCAAATTGTCATTTTTTCAGTGTTGTCACATGAAAAGATATAATAAAATATTTACAAAAATGTGCTTCCACCTCAACTCCTATGATGTATGGATAAGGCTCTGTGTGGTGAATGACCACTGAACAAGGCAATTCAATCCCCTTCTTATTGCAGCATCCGTTCCCTTCCTTGGATTCAGTCCTCACCTCCCCAGCAGAAGATGAACCGCTTCGAAAGGTGGACGTGAAATCTGTATTGGAGGGGGGGGTTAGGGGCCTCTCATACCATCAGCCTCCGCGAGAGTTAGAATCTTCTTGAGAAGATTCTAACTCTGGCGGAGGTGGAAGCACGTGAGTTTTCATTTGGCATTACTCTGCAGAAAAATAGCAAGTGTTTTTGATATACTACACCAGGAGGTTCCTTCTGCTGTGCGCCCTTCCCTCTTCTGTTCCAGATTTCATGCCAGAGGCTTTCCTTTCTTCAGAGGGACTAAATTCTCATTTTGGGATTAGGCTACAGGAGGAAGATACACCTTTCTCCCTCCAAACATCACTGGATTGGTGTGTTTGGATAATATTGGGGAGACCTACAATTTCAGGACAATACTGGTACTCCTGTGTTTGGGACATTTATTTTTGTAGCGCTGTATTTGCATCTATAACTCTACCTAAATTACTAGGCATGCCAGTCCAAGCCGGGAAATTGTAGGTAGAAATGGCAAACAGAACAGGTTCTAACACAAGATATCAAAATGGGAATAATAGGCCCAGAATGGTCATGGTGAAATATCTTAATTTTTAAGAAAAAGTTGATATAATCAGGGCATATAGGAAATGTAGCCCGTTTAGGATAGGATCTAGTCAAATTTTGATATTTCAGGATTATTCTATAGAAACCACAGCTAAAAAAAAATTATGGCACCCTTCTGTACAGCACTTATCAAGAATAATTTTAAAGCCAGCCTAAGATATCCAGCTAAAATCGTGTTAGAAGACATTGAGGGTAATATTATACTAAATAACTGTGAGGAGGCCAAAGTATTTCTGGGAGAAAAGAATATTACTCTACAACATGATATTGCAGAAACAGGTAGAGCTAGAAGATGATATTAATAATAGGTAGTCAGAATACAAGGTCAGGTTTGCTTTATAAATGTGTATATGCCCCGTGTAAATGAGGAAGGATAGGCCTCTGTACTAGGGATTGGCGAATGTGTAAATTTCCGAATTCGAATGTTAGAATGAATGTTATTACCAAAATTCGAATTATAAATCCTAATGTTGATAAGAACGAATATTCTTAAAAATTCTATAATCAAATGTTATTTACAGTTTTCGAATGTCACTTTCGAATTCGAATGTTTATAATTATATTGAATGTCCACATTAGAAATTTCGAATTTAACATTCTATTTAACAAATACTATTCAGAAGTTCAATAGTTCATGTGGTAGGGAGGGAATCTATTAAATTGATACATAATAGGGGGCGTGTCCTAGCCGCAACCATGAGGAGTCGCAAAGTTGAAAAGCTCTCTCTATAACGTTAGAAAATGTCAGTTATCTCTTCTCTATTTAGCTATAATTACTCATAAATGGTGGAACTAACAGAGCAGTAGCCAAATATTGCCCTGTTTACATCGGCAGAAAGAAACAACTTGAGTCTCCAAAGATTGACGACTGCGGCCTCATACCTTTTTTACATCCAGCCATCCCCCACCCGGTTTGCTAGCAGCCGGGTAAGGCAGTTTCACGCTAGTGAAAATCTTAACTATTCATTGCAACCTTGTTCCTAGCTATGGAGAGGGATTTACATTTGCAGATGCAGACGATGCTTGAAGAGCTGGAACTACAGATGCTCCGCAATTTCGAGGACTTACACCATACCTTACAAATTGCCAGTGGTAAGGAAGCACACGAGTCATCTGAAATGGCAGAAGTGACAGACATCGCTACCCAGCAGGGGACGTCTAACCCAAGTAGGCAGCTCCTTTCACTAGAGCCCACATGCGATCCTAAGCCTAGCTTGGAAATAGAGGAGCAAGTAACCCCGCCGGTGGCACTCTCTACACGAGAACACACAGAACATCAGGACGGAGCCAGTCCTTACCTTCTTACCCCAGCTAACAGCGATCCACAGAGTAATAGTGTTTGGGAGAGACCAGAGAGCACCCGACCTGCAAGCAACACTGCGATCATCTATAATACCGGAGCCGCCCCCTGCACCCATGTCTCTCAGACGGAACATGCCACTGAACCCTCCCTAACCGACTCCCGGGAAGGTGCGACCGACCTATGGAGTAGTGATAGAGCCTCAGGGAAGAAGTCTGTTCCTGTGAATAAGCAGCAGAGTAGTAGGCGACGATCCAACAGAGAGGGTTTATCGAATCCCTGGTCATCAACTGGAGTAGCTGTCCCTTTCATATGTCACTGGCTCGATACGGACTGGTCACCCAGGAGAGGCATGGGTTAATCAATCATATGGACTTACTTCCTTAAACAAAGGTGTGGACATTCCTGTTTTATTCTAAGGTCCACTTTTTTTGTGTGTGTGTTTTGTTCCTATATGTTTTTGGGCCCTTCCTGCCTTTGTGGATCCCCATATCTATATGGCTTAGCACTACTGAGCCTGATGTACTCAGTTTGTTACCCACGTGGACGCTCTCCACTTCTGTTTTAGCTTAATTATTTACACAGTCACAGTTCTGATTTTACATGGACGGTAATAAGATAACCTCATTGATTCTTTTACACCCAGACCTATTAGAGGGGAATAGCTTTCTCACTCCTGTTGTACGGGCTTTAATGATGACTCTCCTGTTTATTATATTATGGGGGTATATGATGTTTTACAGTAGGGATGTGATGTCATGTTATACTTAAAGGATGACCATTAGTATATAAGGTTGGATAGATCATATTAGATATTGTTGCTAGATGCCTATGTATATTTTTTCCCCTCCTTTTTAATGATCTTATTTGTTAGTTACTGTTGATGCTCCACGAGGGATATAGGAAGCAGCTTCAATATGGAACAGGTTTCTTGAAATACTATAGTGGTTTGTTTAATAGACATATCATTTAACCTGACCTTTTTATTTGCTTGGTGTGAATGTACATTTGGACTAGGACCTTTACTTTACCTGTTCCTGGTTCACAGCTATTTCAAATCTTATGCTCTTATACTTATTATATTATATTATACTTATATATTATTAAATTTGGGTCCTTAACCAATGCCAGTTCTATTTTATTCTGTCTTATGTCTACATTTGAACCTGTATTACATCTATAACCTGTTTTGCTCAATGCTAAATGTATATGTATTTTAGTCAACATACCTACCGGATGTATCTATACCTACCCCATCCTCTCTTGTGAATGCTTACTACCGACATTCCTTTTTCTACCACCCATCCCTCCACAATTCCATGTCAATATTCTAATAGCCCTATACTACTCCCCCTAGACAAATATACTTTGTACCCTCTCCATATCATAGTATATTCACTAGCCCAACTAGAAACCATATCACTTTACCTACCCCCCCTCCCTTCTATACGAGTGGCTTGGGCCCTCTGACTCCCTTCCCCCCAATACCCCCTAAAAGAAAAAGAAGTTCCATATACAAATACGAGGTTAGCTACTAATTGTATAAGTTTTCTATTCTGACACATATTTGTGCATAGGTATGTAGAATATGATGATCGTCTTAGTATAATATTATAACTGAGGTCCTCAGTTATCCAACCTCAAAATCAATGTGCTTTATGTGGATCCAAATGACAGATTTTACTGCCTATACTGTTTATTTGTTGACAATTGTTTGTGTCCATAACTAAATTGTAACCTTGTTGTTTTTCTTATTTTTTCTCATCACTTTTGAAACCTCAATAAAAACACAATTTAAAAAAAAATAAAAAAATAAAAAATTGATACATAATAGATACAAATATATCATTTTGAATGTTTCTATATAGAATATTGCATAATTCGAATATTACATTTAAAGAAAGCATTAGAAATACTATTACAAATAAAAATTCGAATTTTTCTAAATGAAATGAATATTTTCGAATGTAATCGTAAAATTCGAAACCGAACATTCGAAAATCGAATGTTAGAATGTTATGTAAACATTCTAAATTCGATTCTAACGAACAAATGTGTTAAAATTCGTTTTGTTTTTCGAATGTTGCAAAACATTCGCCCATCCCTACTCTGTACCTTCGAACCTATTAGAGAAAAATAGGATAATTTTAAAAACAGTATTTTAATATTTCAATATGGTTGGTATTGTTGAAGTGTTGTTGTTGAGATATATATATATATATATATATATATATATATATATATATATATATATATATATATATATATATATATAGTAGTTTAATATTTCAATATGGTTGGTATTGTTCAAGTGTTGTTGTTGTGTTACATATATATATATATATATATATATATATATATATATATATATATATATATATATATATATATATATTCCCCCGCCTCTTCTCTCCCTCCACACTCCCCCAACTCTGCCTTTTTATATAAAAAAAAGGGAAGCTTTTTATAACTAGCTGTAAAAATGAAACTAGTTTCTTGGAATGTGGGGGGGGGGGTGTTGACATCCCCAATCAAGTGAAAAAATATACTTAAACAGACCATATATTATGTTCTTGCAGGAACTACATTTAAAAGCAGGTGAAATTGATAAGCTAGAGGTAAACTGGATAAAAGAAATTGTAGCAACACCATGTGATAAACGGAGCCGGGGTGTAGCCATTCTATTTAATAAAAGCCTGGATTATGAGATAATAAGACATGAACTGGACCCAGCAGGGTGTTATATTATCATACAGGTCCAGATAGAGAAGACTAAATGGTCATTTTGTAATATATACGGACCTAATAAACTTGATAAGGAATTTTGGAGTAAATTGGAAATTAAATTATTTCTATTGCGGGGACACAATTTGATAATTATGGGAGATTTTAATATGACAAGGAACCCTGGTATGGATAGATTTGGGCAAACTAATAAACAAATTCATGCACAAGACTCCAAGATATTCAGAAAGTTTATTAAAACATTACAGGTGAAAGATATCTGGAGGTTACAACATCCAGATGAACATAATTTCGCCTGTGAATCCAGAGCCTATAATTTTTTTTCCAGAATAGATTTGTTCTTAATTGATAAGGTACTGCTAAATCGGGATATGGATTCAAGAATTAATGAGATCCTTCTTTCAGATCACGCGATTATCAGTCTGCAAATCATGTCAAGGAAAATAATACCTAAAAATAATTTCGGGTTTCCAAAGTTTATGAGCAATAGTATCCAATTTTGTAATTGGTTGATCAAAACGTGGAAAGACTATCTGAAAATAAATGCTGCATACATTGAGAAACCCAACATTTTATTTGAGGCAGGTAAAGCGGTACTTAGGGGGGAGGTTATGGCATACATGTGTAAGTTAAAAAAGAAAAATCGCGCAAGGGAACTACAACTAGCGAGTCAATTAAAAAACCGCTTATACTCTGTATTTAAATAACCCCCAGACAATTACATGGGATAAGTATATTCAGGCTAAGGCAGAAAAATAAGTTTTTTTGAAACGAAAATGGGCTATGGAAAGCTTAAAAGATAGGGCATTCTTTCAGGGACAGCAATGGATCTCTGCTATGTATCTATTAAAACTAGTTAAATGTAAAAAAAACAAGAATATAATTAACATAAGGGAAGGAGATAAAAAGTATACACAGGCCTCAGAAATTAGGCTGGCATTTTTTAGATTTTATCAAAAGTTATACACATCAGAACCAATAGAGGTAGGGGAGAAAGGGAGATTCTAGCAAAAGATTAAAGTACCAAAGATCTCTGCAGAGGTACTACAAACTATAAACCAAGAAATTACTGAGGCAGAAGTCTTGATGGTGATCAAAAAGATAAAATTCAATAAAGCTGGGGGCCTAGATGGTTTTTTCACATAATTTTATAAAATTATCAAGCAAGAGGTGGCGGGAACATTAGTCCAATTTTTTAATGTCTACACCAGAATTTTTATTGTTTTAAAAGATAGATAATCCCTTTATTACCCATTCCCCAGTTTTGCATAACCAACACTGTTATATTAATATACTTTTTACCTCTGTGATTATCTTGTATCTAAGCCTCTGCAAACTGCCCCTTTATTTCAGTTCTTTTGACAGACTTGCAGTTTAGCCAATCAGTGCCTGCTCCCAGATAACTTCACGTGCACGAGCACAGTGTTATCTATATGAAATACATGAACTAACACCCTCTAGTGGTGAAAAACTGTTAAAATGCATTCTGAAAAGAGGTGGCCTTCAAGGTCTAAGAAATTAGCATATGAACCTCCTAGGTTAAGCTTTCAACTAAGAATACCAAGAGAACAAAGCAAAATTGCTGATGAAAGTAAATTGGAAAATTGTTTAAAATTACATGCTCTATCTGAATCATGAAAATTTATTTTGGCCTAGACTGTCCCTTTAAAAATAATATGCACTCAAAATATTTTGCTGACTCTACAGTCACCTTAATTCATAAGAAAGAAAAAAAACGGGATGAACTTTGCTCCTATATACTGATGGTAATCATAGCAGAGAGGTTAAAAAAAGCATTGGGGGATATTATACACACAGACCAGGCAGGATTTATGCCAGGAAGGAATGTCGTGAGAAATATTAGACGTTTACTTTTAACCTTGGATTATTATCACAACAGAGATCAGAGAAATAAGAAACAAAAAAGGGGAGATATGGCACTGTTAGCGATAGAAGCAGAGAAAGCGTTTGACGCTATTAATTGGGACCTCTTATTTACTGCATTAACAAAGTTCAGTATCCAAGGTAACATACTTAATATGATTAAACTTATATATAATAAACCCAGATCACAACTGCTGGTAAATTCCGAACTCTCGCAACATATCACTCTGCATAAGGGGACATGGCAAGGATGTCCGTTATCGCCCCTTTTGTTTAACATTTGGCTGGAACCTCTGGCAATCTGCCTGAGGCAAGAATTAGAGGGTATCAAAATTGGTAAACAGAAAGTAGTAATTTCTTTATACGCGAATGATATAATCTTATTTCTATATAATATGTCTAAAAGTATTCCGAAATGCTTAGAAATTATAAATAACTATAGTAAGTTCTCTGGATATAGAATGAATATGAAAAAGTCAGAATTACTATGGATTTTTTAAACCGATTATAGTTATAGAAACCATGGATTTCAAGAAGTCCATCATATAAAATACCTAGGTCTTAATTTGAGTAAAAATCCCAATGAATGGTACCATCTTAACTATAAAGATGTATTGGGCAGGTTGCCGGAGGAGCTAGCGAGATGGAAAGGGCATAACCTTTCATTATCAGCAAAGATTATGCTAATTAAAACAATTGTTTTCCCAAAAATTCTGTTTTTATTACAAAACTTACCTTTGTTTATAACAAGGGTAGATCTACTTAAATATGATAAAACCATAGCACAATTTTTGTGGAACAAAAAGAAACCCCGACTAGCAGCAGACAAGTTGATACAACGTAAGAAAGAAGGGGTTCTAGCGCTCCCTTGTCTTAAATATTATAACTGGGTAACAATGGAAAAATTCGCAGTAGATAGGCTGACAGCAGGAGAATACATAACATACTATAAATTAGAGTCATAAATAATTGCCCCATTTGATCTTAAGGCAGTATTTATTACATCTTGAACGAAAGAAAACCCCAAGCAATATCAGTGAGATGCTGACCTTCGCTAATATTATTACGGCATGGCAAAAATACTGCACCATAATGAACTGTCAATTTCAAGTATCACAATATTGTCCAATAGTAGGCATGGAGGACTTTGCACCAGGCATATATGATCAGAATTTTAAAGAGTGGAAAAGGAAGGACCTAATTTATTTTACACAGCTTAAACAAGAGGGTACACAGGGTATACAATCATTTATGGAGATAGCGGCAACATTTCAGCTACCATTGAAAAACTTTTATGCATATCTGCAGATTAGGAGCTATATTAATCAGCTATGCCACTTATATGGTAGGGATTGGAACCTACAGGGAATAGAATCAGGTCTTGTACTATATAGAGGTGGGGTAAGATCAATTGCAGTATGGTATAACTTATTAATGGCTAAACTGGGGGCTATCCACATAGACAAGATTAAAGTATATATGAATAAGTTATTTCCTCAGATTCAGCAACAAAAGTGTCTTCGTAATTTGGAAGTAAGTTCGGGTGTTTGTAGCTGGAAGGAATCTCAATTCAAATTATTAAATAACTTCTATTTAACTCCTGATAGAATAAATAAATGGGCAAATAAAGCACAACACTACATATGTTATAAATGCAAGGCAGAAAAGGCGGATATTATACACTGCTTATGAGAATGCCCAAAAATTAAACAGTTTTGGGGGAAAGTGAATTATTGGCTTCATAAATTCATACATGTTAAAATCTCTGTTACCAATAAATGCCTTCCTTCTCTTTGATGACTGTGCAAAGAAAGGAGATAAACAACAGATAAACATGACTATCATGGCAGCACGTAATATAATATTCAGAAAGTGGAAGGCTGCAAAAGCCCCCAGACTAAATGTATTGGTAAATACCATGAAAACACAGATGTCCATTGAGATACGTGATGTCAAACCTTGTACAGAGAAACGATTAAAAATCTTCTCCAAATAGATAAATATAATTAAGGAATGGCCCCTTACAGCACAGATTCAATTTATCTATCCTCTGTGGAATACACCTGAATTTATACTTCTAATATTAAAAAAAATTCTCCCACAACAGTGGGGATCTAGGGACCTCTATTAATTAAAATAAGGGATTTTCTGGGGGTTGGGAGAGGCAGGGGGACCTGTTTTTTTTTTCTTAGTTTAAAGGGAAAAGAAAATGACATTTTCCAAAGAGGTATATAGTTAAAGGTATAAATTATTATTTTTCTTGTAAAAACAAATCTGATAATTGTATGTTAGAGGTGTTAAAATATTATGGTATTAATGTCAAAGGTGATGTTTTTGTTGTGCTATATGGTGTTTTGATGCTTGTTTGTTAGGAAATGGTATCCATGCAGGGTTATAGAAGATATTATGGTAATCAGTAAAATAAAATAGCATGTGTAAAGGCTGTGACACACTGCAAGCGATGCGGCGCGAGGCAAAGCAGCTGCTTTGCTCCGCATCGCTTCTGAAGTTCAAATATTTCATCTCTGAGCGCTTAGCTACGCGACCTGACGCAGCAGAGTGCTCAGAGATGAAAAGGCAAGACACACTGAGCGCGCACAGCTGCATCTACACGCTGCGCGTCGCTCTGCTTGCAGTGTGTCACAGCCTTAATACTGGTCTTTTGCTGGTGGAAACTGCATGCAATTTATCTTACGTATGTTGATTTATAACGGGGAATATAGACTATGGCTGATCTTTAGTCATGCAATATGAGCTACATTTTTCTTTTGTCTCACATGAAACATACTGCCCACTGTACCAGACTAATACTCACGGCCATATTGGAACTTCACACGACCCTATATGAACTGTAAACTGTCACTATGCTTCTAGAAAATAGAGCGCCAATAAGGAACATAGGATTGTCCCTCACATTAGGCAGACTAATAAAAAATGATATGCCCCATGGCTAATAAGAGAAGCGTGGCAGTGTGGCATGTCACAGTGCATAAAACACTACCCATACACATGAAAAAGGAGCTCCAGTGCTGAGAGGGATACACCGGGGAATCCTATATAAATCCCACATAATTATAAGCTGCTCAAAGTAGAAAAGGAGTGCCGAGCCCAACCAAGACCTTATCGACCTTAATTCCCATAGAAATGAGAAATCCACAAACCGCACTGCCGCGCTTCTCTTATTAGCCATGGGGCATATAATTTTTTATTTGTCTGCCTAATGTGAGGAACAATCCTATATTCCTTATTGGCGCTCTATTTTCTAGAATCATAGTGACAGTTTACAGTTCATATAGGGTCGTGTGAAGTTCTAATATGGACGCGAGTCTGGTACAGTGGGCAGTATGTTTCATGTGAGACTGCTCTAGTCATATCGGACTCGTTAGTCGCCGGTCACAATATCTCATAAAGATCTTTGTAAAACAATCCGTAGGTCGCTTAGTGACAGTGCGAGTCAGTCCCAATAAACCAGCAGCCTGCTGTGGAACAGTTACGGGTAGTCCGGGACCGGCTCCTTCCATTGTCCCCCGCCCCCCATAAAAACAACGGACTCTCACAGTTTTTAAATCGCGGCAGTGCGGCTTGTGGATTTCTCATTTCTATGGGAGATAAGGTCGATAAGGTCTTGGTTGGGCTCGGCAAATGTTGTTGTTTTCTGCCCGGAATCAACTTCACCCAGCAGTGATTCTAACCTACTCCCAGCTGATGAGTGGCAAAAACCACGAAACAGCTGTCCTGGGATGGTTATGAATCACTGCACTAACCCTAGCTAAGTTTATAAGCTGTGTGAACAGCGATACTTTGGCGTAAAGGGAACCTGCTGAAAAGCAGACTGAAGTAAAAAGGTGTGTCATTGTGTACTTAATTTGCATATATTACCCAGAATCCTTTGCTGCATTTGAAACAATGTAATTCAGAGATTTTCTGTGGGTAAACAAGCCTCTGGGCCTGTCTAGATTTGTTAATGAACTACACAATGAGTTATTTTTTCTATATTTTGTGCGTAGTGGAGGATTTTAAACTCACCTTTTATCTCCCCCTAATTTAAAATGTTGTTGTTTTCTGCCCGGAATCAACTTCACCCAGCAGTGATTCTAACCTACTCACAGCTGATGAGTGGCAAAAACCACGAAACGGCTGTCCTGGGATGGTTATGAATCACTGCACTAACCCTAGCTAAGTTTATAAGCTGTGTGAACAGCGATAGTTTGGCGTAAAGGGAACCTGCTGAAAAGCAGACTGAAGTAAAAAGGTGTGTCATTGTGTCCTTAATTTGCATATCTTACCCAGAATTCTTTGCTGCATTGGAAACAATGTAATTCAGAGGTTTTCTGTGGGTAAACAAGCCTCTGTGCCTGTCTAGATTTGTTAATGAACTACACAATGAGTTATGTTTTTGATATTTTGTGCGTAGTGGAGGATTTTAAACTCACCTTTTATCTCCCCCTAATTTAAAATGTTTTTTTCTGCCCGGAATCAACTTCACCCAGCAGTGATTCTAACCTACCCCCAGCTGATGAGTGGCAAAAACCACGAAACAGCTGTCCTGGGATGGTTATGAATCACTGCATTAACCCTAGCTAAGTTTATAAGCTGTGTGAACAGCGATACTTTGGCGTAAAGGGAACCTGCTGAAAAGCAGACTGAAGTAAAAAGGTGTGTCATTGTGTACTTAATTTGCATATCTTACCCAGAATCCTTTGCTGCATTGAAAACAATGTAATTCAGAGGTTTACTGTGGTTTAACAAGCCTCTGGGCCTGTCTAGATTTGTTAATGAACTACACAATGAGTTATTTTTTCTATATTTTGTGCGTAGTGGAGGATTTTAAACTCACCTTTTATCTCCCCCTAATTTAAAATGTTGTTGTTTTCTGCCTGGAATCAACTTCACCCAGCAGTGATTCTAACCTACTCCCAGCTGATGAGTGGCAAAAACCACGAAACAGCTGTCCTGGGATGGTTATGAATCACTGCACTAACCCTAGCTAAGTTTATAAGCTGTGTGAACAGCGATACTTTGGCATAAAGGGAACCTGCTGAAAAGCAGACTGAAGTAAAAAGGTGTGTCATTGTGTCCTTAATTTGCATATCTTACCCAGAATCCTTTGCTGCATTGAAAACAATGTAATTCAGAGGTTTTCTGTGGGTAAACAAGCCTCTGGGCCTGTCTAGATTTGTTAATGAACTACACAATGAGTTATTTATATATATATATATATATATATATATATATATATATATACATACTGTGTGTATATGTGTATGTATATATATATATATATAATTGTTTTGGTAGCATAAGCACATATGCTGTGCATGCTCTATGAACCCTTATCTATCTAAGCATGCATAGCGTTTGAATGCTGGTGCACTGGGCAATGTCACTATAAATGCATATGACACTGAAACACTAATTACTTTTACCAGATTCTATTATTTTTGTTATATGTCCAGCATGTCTCAGGTACTATAGTTTTTCTATGCTTCGAGGCTGAATTGTAATTTAGATACGCACATATGCCCATATTCTCGGAGGATTATATATTTATATGAAACAAAATTACATTTTGCTTTGAATTTCTAGGAGGACGAATGTCTACAAGCCGATGTCCCTCAAATCCAAACTGTACAGTTGACTTAGGAGCTCAGTACATTACAGTCACCCCTCATTATGCTCAGAAACACAAAAGGTCAGTTATTAAATAGTTCTCTTTCTCCTTTTTTTTTGTCAGACCCATCTGATGTCCCAGTGCCATGTTATTATTTGTTGGTAACAGGAGATTTTTGTAGCTCATTTTTAATTGGGTCCTTTTTAACTTGGCGTTGCTAAGATACAGTATTAAAGGGACATTGAACAAATCGTGTCTGTTGAGTTGCTATAGAATAACATGTCAGCCACGTCTAAACATTTTTAAAACAAATTAACATTGTGTTTGCTGCAATTGTTTTACAGTAGCCAAACTCCACCCACCACTTGCCTTATACAGAGGAGCCAATCTGGCTGAGTCTGAAAATGACAAGGGTAGTCTTGGTCATAATGTTAGTATAAAGTGCATTGTTTTTGTCCTTGATACGTGTGCAGTTCCACCTGTGAGAAAAAGAAAATCAGAGCTAAATTACATGAAAAGGAGGGTAAATATATAGTGAAAATAGTTTGCAAAGCTGTTTTACTAAGCTTAACTAAACATTTTATGTAAATATCTTAAAGGGACACTGAACCCACATTTTTTCTTTCATGATTCAGATAGAGCATGCAATTTTCTAATTTACTCCTATTATCCATTTTTGGTTTACAACCTGGGTTGTGCTTGCTGATTGGTGGCTAAATCAACTCACCAAGAAACAAGTGCTGTCCATGGTCTGAACCAAAAATGATCTGGCTCTTTAGCTTAGATGCCTTCTTTTTCAAATAAAGATAGCAAGAGAACGAAGAAAAATTGACAATAGGAGTAATTTAGAAAGTTGTTTAAAATTGCATGCTCTATCTGAATCACGAAAGAAACAAATGTGGGTTTAGTATCCCTTTAAGGTGTTTACTGTCCCTTTAATTTTAGAAGAATAGTTGGAAATGGCCAGGATGGTATTTTTAACAATCCCAGATAGACTAGAGTCACACTGTAATGTTTTTATTTGGAGATTGGTGTTTTTTTTTAGTATTTCAGCTTTTGCATGCTACCTCTCTGCACTTGTAACTTTATATTAAAAGGATATGAAACCAAACATTTTCTTTTGTGATTCAGACAGAGCAAACAATTTAAAAAAAAGTTTTCATATTAATTATTTTATCCAATTTGCGTCATTTCCATGGTATTCTTTGTTGAATAAATACCTAAATAGGTATCTGGAGCACTTACACGGCAGGAAATACTGCTGCCTTCTAGTGCTCTTGCAATTGGGTACCATTCTTCCAAAACTGCAGCCATCTAGTGCTCCAAACACGTGGACAAGGTTACATCCCTGCTTTTCATTCAAAGATACCAAGAGAAGAAAGAAAGTTTAATAATAAAAGTGAATTAGAAAGCTGTTTTTAAGTTTAGGTGTAGAAAGGGGATAGGCTGTGGTTGTCATTATTTAACTTGAATCACTCTGTCCTGATACAAAGCTATGTTGGCACCCATTTACCTGCTTTTATTTACTTTAGTTTTCTATCATACATGTTTAGACAAGTTAAGAATACTTGTTTGCATCAAAAAGTTGTTGCTAACGTTGTATTAAACTTAGACGAAGTTTTGTGCACAACTAGCCCATAGGGTTGCCAGGCGACCAGTATTGAATTCGACACTTCAGTATTCCGCGCCGGCCCCCTGTCCGGTGCAACCAATTGTGCTACAGCAGGGAATGTCAATCACCCCTAACGAGTGAGTGTCAGGTAGCTTGATCACGTCACCTAAGCAAAAGAAAGTTTCTGCTTCTTAAATATGTGGCAGCAGGCTCTCTTGCGCTAACCTGCTCCATATGGCCGAAAAAGCCGCAAATGCAGCTTTATAAATTTAGCCCTATGTGTGTTTCTGTTAGAGAAATAAGGGATACATCCTTCCTGTTACTAGCAAGGGAATACTTTCACTGCTTAGTTGTGACAAATACATGTAGCAGGGTCTAGGGCAAGGCCTAAAGTCCTTAGTTTGACCCCCACATACCCCCTTGCTCTGTCCCCTGCAGCATTTCTGTGGAGGACTAGTGGTAATCATACTAGTCTGTACAATAGGACAGAAGCTTACTGGCTGATAAGAAAGATTCCCACAGTTCCATTGGTGGATAGTCACTCATCCCACAAGAATAGCAACAAAAAAAGTGTTTATTTTTCGGATAGAGCATACACTTTGAAGAAAATTTCCAGTTTACGTCTATTATCAATTTTGTTTCATTCTCTTGGTATCCTTTTTTGAAGGAGCAGCAATCACCACTGGGAACTAGCTGAACACATCGGTAAGCCAATGACAAGAGGCATAAATGTGCAGCCACAAATCAGCAGCTAGCTCTCATCTCTTGAGCCTCTCAGTATGCTTTTCAACAAAGGATACCAATAGAATAGAAGAAAGTTCTTTAAAATAATATGCTCTATCTGGGTTTCATATCCCTTTAAGCACAGTAACAGCTCATTTTTGTTGTTGTTTTGTTTTAAAAAAACTATATGTTTAAAATACACTTTCCAGTTGTGTTCTATTATCAAACTTGCTTCTTTCTGTTGGTATCCTTTGTTGAAGGAGCACTCTACTCAAAGCTCACTGAATAATTCAGGTGAGCCAATGACAAAAGATATATAAATGTTCAGCCACCAATCAGCAGCTAGCTCCCAATAGTGTATTGCTGTCCTGAGCTACCTAAGTATGCTTTTCAACAAAGGATATTGAGTACAAAGCAAATTAGATAGTAGAAGTACATTGGAAAGTTGTGTAAAATTCCATGCTCTATCTGAATCATGATAGTTTTATTTTGACTTAAATTTCCCTTTTAATGGAACACAAACTGTCTGTCTCTCTTTATTTTTATTTTTTATTTATTTATCTTTTTTTTCAGATTTTATGATGAGCTTCTGGCACAAGGCATTTGTAAGCCTTTGAATTCTGTAGTAGAAGGAATGGTGATGAAAGATGGATCTTATAATTTGGTTACACCCCAAGGAGTGTCATCAATTGTTAAGTATTACCTCGGACAGTCAGGTAACACATTTTATTCAATTTAATTATGTCAAAATTAATTGTGTAGGTGCCCAATGTTGCTCCTATTTTAAATCCACAAATTATTTTGACTATTTTTTTACATAAATAAAGTTTCTGCATTCTTCAAAGGTCTGATAAAAGCATAAAATTGTTAGCATACAATACCAATTTAAATAAGGGGCACCAGAATTTATCATCTGTAGATTATAATTGTCCCTAAGTATGATAGGTAAGGTTGGGCTTATGTCTAGTTTTCAGGGACCATGTCAGACTGTTTGCACAATACTAAAATCAGACTAGCTGACTTAGATAATTACATTATTTTTGGTACATTAGTGAGAGCCTCGCTGTATAAATTTGAGATTTAGAAGAGCTAAATTGTTTTTACATAGGTAGTTTGTGAACACATTTAATCCGTGTCAAAATTGGCACAAGTGTCTAATTCTCCATGTAATGGTAATATGAAACACAAAAATTGGTAAAGAAATTATCAAGATTGATGAGAGCTGAAGGAATAGAGAGAATGTCATACCTCTAAAAGTATCCACCCCCCTAATTTAAGAAATATTCAGCTAGATTACGAGTTTTGTGGTAAGAGGGGTGCGGTGCTAACTTGCACATTATTGTCACCGCTCACTTCCCTACATCGCTGGTATTACAGGTTTTCATAAACCCGGCGTTATTAGGCAAGAAGTGAGCGTAGAGCAAAATTGTGCTCCATACCGCACTCCAATACCAGCGCTGCTGAAAGTTGCGGTGAGCTGGTTTAACATGCTCGTGCACAATTTCCCCATAGACATCAATGGGGAAAGCCGGCTGAAAAAAAGTCTAACACCTGCAAAAAAGCAGCGTAAAGCTCCCTATAGGGAAACTAAATTTATGTTTACACCTAACACCCTAACATGAACCCCGAGTCTAAACACCCCAATCTTACACTTATTAACCCGTAATCTGCCGCCCCCGACATCGCTGACACCTACATTATACTTATGAACCCCTAATTTGCTGTCCCCAACATCGCCGACACCTACATTATATTTATTAACCCCTAATCTGCTGCCCCCAACATCGCCGCCACCTACATAATGTTATTAACCAGTAATCTGCCACCCCAACGTCGCCGCCACTATAATAAACATATTAACCACTAAACCGCCGTACTCCCGCATCGCAAACACTAGTTAAATATTATTAACTCCTAATCTGCCGCCCCTAACTTCGCCGCCACCTACCTACATTTATTAACCCCTAATCTGCCGCCCCCAACATCGCCACCACTATACTAAATTTATTAACCCCTAAACCTAAGTCTAACCCTAACACCCCCTAACTTAAATATAATTCAAATAAATCTAAATAAAAATTCCTATCATTAACTAAATAATTCCTATTTAAAACTAACACTAATAGAAAATTATTAACCCCTAATCTGCTGCTCCGGACATCTTATTTTACAAGCAATTTATTTTAACTAGGTAGAATAGTTACTAAATAGTTATTAACTATTTACTAACTACCTAGCTAAAATAAATACAAATTTACCTGTAAAATAAGATGTCCGAAGCGGCAGATTAGGGGTTAATAATTTTCTATTAGTGTTTGCGATGCGGGAGGGCCTCTGTTTAGGGGTTAATAGGTAGTTTATGGGTGTTAGTGTACTTTTTAACACTTTAGTTATGAGTTTTGTGCTACAGCTTTGTAGCGTAAAACTCATAACTACTGACTTTAGATTGCATTACGAATCTTGTGGGATAGGCTGTACTGCTCACTTTTTGGCCTCCCAGAAAAAGCTTGTAATATCGGCGCTATGGAAGTCCCATTGAAAAAAGACTTTACGCAAATTGCGTAAGTTAATTTGCGTTAAGGCAAAAAAAGTGTGCAGTGCCCCTAAATCTGCAAGACTCGTAATACCAGCGGTAGTGAAAAAGCAGCGTTATGAGCTTTAACACTGCTTTTTCACTCATACCCCAAAACTCGTAATCTAGTTGATTGGTTTTAACTTGTAGATAAGAATGTTTTGCCACTTAAAATTTAACATTTTGACTTTTAAAGGGACATACAATCCATTTTTTATTTCATGATTCAGATAGAAAATGAAATTTTAGACAACTGTCTAATTTACTTCTATTTCCTGATTTGTTTTGTTCCATTGTTATCCTTTGTTGAAAAGCATACCTAGGTAGGCACAGCACTAATGCACTACTGAGATGATTGATGACTGCACATATATGCCTTTTTGTCATTGGCTTACCCAATGTGTTTAGCTAGCTCCCAGTAGTGAATTGATTCTTCTTTAACAAAAGATACCAAGAGAATTAATTACATTTGATAATAAAAGGTAAATTGGAAAGTTGTTTAAAATGGTATGCTCTATCTATAAAATTTGGGGGTTCATGTCCCTTTTAGAAAGGTCATTGCAAAATATATGTTTTTGTTTGGTTAGGAAATACATTTTCGAAATAAAATGATAGATAATCGCTCTGTTGGCTCTTTTAACAAAAGTAAAGTTAAATGTCTTTTCCATTTTAAGCAGGTGCTGATGTTTTTTACGAGCGCCACGTTACACACATAAACCTTCGAGACGGCGCATGGGAGGTCTGTAGAAAATCTGGGACACCAGAATCCTTTGACGTGGTTGTTCTTACTATGCCAGTACCACAGATTTTACAGCTTAAAGGTGACATTGAAAACTGTAAGTATTTCCATCAGCTATCAATTCATAAAAGCAAATATATAATTATGAGACAGGTGACACTAAACTAAATAAAAAGTACATTAATTAGAAGACCCTATGCAAAAATGTTATTGGACATAAAAGTCAATCCTATGCTATTTTAACCCACTTTACAATGCAATGTGCCTTTAAAAGAGGTTGATTTAGTTGTTTAAAGGGACATCAAACACAATTTGTTTCTTTCATGATTCAGAATAGAACATACAATTTTAAATAACTTTCCAATTTATTCTTCTATGATCAAATTTGCTTCATTCTCTTGGTATCCTTTGTTAAAGGAGCAGCAATGCACCTTTGGGAGCGAGCTGAACAAATCGGGTGGGCCATTGACAACCCGCATATATGTGAAACCACCAATCAGCAGCTATCCCTCAATAATGCATTGCTGCTCCTGAGCCTACCTACGTATTCTGTTTAAAAAAAGGATAAAACGAGAACAAAGCAAATGATATAATAGAAGTACATTGAAAAGTTTGATTTAATATGCATGTTCTGTCTGAATAATAAAAATGTAACTTTGACTTTATTGTCCGTTTTAATTTTGAGACCAACACTTCATGCACCTAGTGCAGAGCTCGGAGCACAGGCAGAAGCTGATTGGTTATTTATGTCTCTTTATAGAAATCATTAGTGACAACAACTTCTTTAGAATTTCCATATTTCTATACCATGTAAAAGTATTAGGTGACATCTGGACTATAGCATGTAAGAGGGTTATGTATATAATTGCACTTTACTTGATGAGATGATCCTTGCTTAGTTTTATTTTTAAATCATTGATATCTTATTGATTGATTTAACTTGCTTAATGTCATCACAACAGCATTAAAGGGGTGTACAAGTGCAAAAAGAAAATGCTTGAATGCGTTAGAGCGTTTATTATCAGGCCCAGATTGAGCATCGGGTATACCGGGCAAATGCCTGGTGGGCCGGAGCCAGTTAGCTTAGCTCCGCCCTGGACAGGCTCATCTGAACAACAAGATGGCCCTTTTCTGAGTTATTACCACTTTAAATCGCTTTAACCCTTTGTGCAGACAGTGCTTTCTTTTCTGTGTTGTGGACATGCCCTTTCTAGAAATACCATCCTACCTCTCGGGGCTCCCATGTGTTTCTTTTGCTTCGAGGGGGGGCGACAGTAAAGTGGTTTACCTCCTGGCGGAAACATCCTGTGCGGAGCCGCATCAATGGCTGCAGAATACTTATAGCGGCTGGTGGATTAGCGGTAGGAGGGCAGAGATCTTGCAGGAAGCCAGCTAACTGCAGGTGACACTAAACAGGATGTTGGAGGCCACAAGAGCCCCAGAGCAGGGGTATGAAGTGAAATAGGTCAGAATTGTAGCTTGTGGTACTCAGTTCTTTCACCTCCTCCCGGGTTCTACATCTTTGACGGACTGAAATGATGCCCCAGCCCTGGCTGTAGTGAAGGTAAAGGCTGTAGTAGCTGGCTGTGTTGCAGGCTTTTTGTGTATGTTTGCTTACAGTCTGGGAAGGCTCAGCTTTCAAACCAATTGTAACTTCAAATAGAATATTGCAGCAGTGACGTGTCCTGTCCCGTTATCAATGTTGTCGCATAGTAAAACAAAGCCTTCTGATGCATTGGAATTATGGGATAATTTAGACATACATCTTTGTGTATACTTAAAGGAATATGAAACCCAAAATATTTTTTTTATGATTCAGTTAGAAGTTTAATTTTTACTTAAATGACCTTTTAAAGGGACATGAAACCAAGATTTTTATTTCATGTAAAATTAAAAAACAAACAAAAAACTTTTCAATACTTCTGTTATCAGATTTTCTTTGTACTCTTGATATCCCTTACTGCAACATTATTTGTAGCTTTGTTATACAATGTTGCAAAACACTGCTGCCATAGAGTACTAAACATGTGCACACTCTTGAGCTCTTATGAGCCTACTTAGTTGTATTCTTCAATAAAAGATACAAAGTGAACAAAGCAAATTTGATAACAGAAGGAAATAGGAAAGTTGTTTAAAACATTCTATCCAAATCGTAAACGTTTAATATTGATTTTACTATGCTTTCTCAGTGGTTGCAGTATTATCAAATCTCCATTAGGTGGCAGAATCAATACACAGCACTGAATTCCTAATTTTGGTAATAAAAATGTGAGGCCGATTAAACAATGTATTTCACTGTAAGAATCTTACAATGAAAACCCTAGTTTTAGAAGATTTTGCCTGTAAACATGTTTTTAAATTAAGATCTAACTTCTAACCTTCATAATCTCTCTTGGCATTTTTAACTTGGTGCTTTGTGATAAAATACAGTAAATACAGGAACATCCCTCTTGGTTTGTACAAATATGTCTGATGCTTTGATGTTTATACTGAGAAACCAAGACTTAACAATATTTTATAAGGAAAAACAAAACAAACAAACTGTGATTATAATATGCATTTCCCAGCATCATGGAAACAGAACAACACTTCTTTTAACCTTTGTGCGTATTTTAAAAGCACAGCCAAATAATCCCTTATATAAACTATAATGAATGAGAAAGGAATGCAGTTTGTGACCCAGAGTTAGGATTAACATTTATTTGTTGGCGAATATTGTTTTTTTCCTTAATTTAGTCCCTCCAGCTATCAATACAACTAAATCCCTCCTGTACAGCTAAGCTCAACATAAATAAAATTATATCTCACATCTTCAAGAATTAGTAGATCAAATAAAACCAAGCAAAGATAGATCTGGGAACATCTGATGAATTCTTCCATTATAATATAAATAAATATATATATATGTGTGTGTGTATATGTATGTGTGTGTGTATGTGTATATATATATATGTATGTGTGTATATATATATATATATATATATATATATATATGTCTGTGTATGTGTATATATGTATATATGTATGTGTGTGTATATATATATATATGTGTATGTGTGTGTATATGTATATATATATATATATATGTATGTATATATATATATATATATATATATATATATATATATATATATATATATATATATATATATATATATATATATATATATATATATATATATATATATATATACAGTTGCAAGAACAAGTATGTGAACCCTTTGGAATGATATGGATTTCTGCACAAATTGGTCATAAAATGTGATCTGATCATCATCTAAGTCATAACAATAGACAATCACAGTCTTCTTAAACTAATAACACACAAAGAATGAAATGTTGCCATGTTTTTATTGAACACACCATGTAAGCATTCACAGTACAGGTGGAAAAAAGTATGTGAACCCCTAGACTAATGACATCTCCAAGAGCTAATTGGAGTGAGATGTCAGCCAACTGGAGTCCAATCAATGAGATGAGATTAGAGGTGTTGGTTACAGCTGCCCTGCCCTATAAAAAACACACACCAGTTCTGGGTTTGCTTTTCACAAGAAGCATTGCCTGATGTGAATGATGCCTCGCACAAAAGAGCTCTCAGAAGAACTACGATTAAGAATTGTTGACTTGCATAAAGCTGGAAAGGGTTATAAAAGTATCTCCAAAAGCTTTGCTGTTCATCAGTCCACGGTAAGACAAATTGTCTATAAATGGAGAAAGTTCAGCACTGCTGCTACTCTCCCTAGAAGTGGCCGTCCTGTAAAGATGACTGCAAGAGCACAGCGCAGACTGCTCAATGAGGTGAAGAAGAATCCTAGAGTGTCAGCTAAAGACTTACAAAAGTCACTGGCAAATGCTAACATCCCTGTTAGCGAATCTACAATACGTAAAACACTAAACAAGAATGGATTTCATGGGAGGATACCACAGAGGAAGCCACTGCTGTCCAAACAAAACATTGCTGCACATTTACAGTTTGCACAAGAGCACCTGGATGTTCCACAGCAGTACTGGCAAAATATTCTGTGGACAGATGAAACCAAAGTTGAGTTGTTTGGAAGAAACACACAACACTATGTGTGGCGAAAAAGAGGCACAGCACACCAACATCAAAACCTCATCCCAACTGTGAAGTATGGTGGTGGGGGCATCATGGTTTGGGGTTGCTTTGCTGCGTCAGGGCCTGGACGGATTGCTATCATCAAAGGAAAAATGAATTCCCAAATTTATCAAGACATTTTGCAGGAGAACTTAAGGCCATCTGTCTACCAGCTGAAGATCAACAGAAGATGGGTGTTGCAACAGGACAATGACCCAAAGCATAGCAGTAAATCAACAACAGAATGGCTTAAACAGAAGAAAATACGCCTTCTGAAGTGGCCGAGTCAGAGTCCTGACCTCAACCGGATTGAGATGCTGTAGCATGACCTCAAGAAAGCGATTCACACCAGACATCCCAAGAATATTGCTGAACTGAAACAGTTCTGTAAAGAGGAATGGTCATGAATTACTCCTGACCGTTGTGCACGTCTGATCTGCAACTACAGGAAACGTTTGGTTGAAGTTATTGCTGCCAAAGGAGGTTCAACCAGTTATTAAATCCAAGGGTTCACATACTTTTTCCACCTGCACTGTGAATGTTTACATGGTGTGTTCAATAAAAACATGGCAACATTTCATTCTTTGTG